>NC_087062.1:73127501-73417868 GCF_963678635.1 Symsagittifera roscoffensis | reverse complement strand
TCATTCCGATGTGGAGGGACCTCTCTGACCTTGACCTATCCGCTTCTGCGGCGACTAGAACGACCAGAATGAGGAGCATGGTGAACAGAGTCTCCACAGCCACCAGCAGATGGTTGTCTTTCAGCAGTTCTATCTTCCCACACGCATAGTCATTATCGTTCCAGATTCTGAAAAAGTAGACGGAAACATACATACCATTGAACATAAATATTATGGTGCCATAGTTGATATAAGGAGAAAATGCTGGCCTTCCTCACAATTCGTCTCAATGTGGTTTTATTTTAAGACATCGATTGTGAACCCTGAAAATCTTCTTAAGCTTCTTATCGAGTCAATATACAGTGCTGATTTAAATTATCCGGACAAAACGAACAAAACTTGAATTTTCAAACGCGTTTTTCTCAAATTGGTTTAAGATTAGACAAAAAAGTGAAGATGACAAAAGTTGCTTAGAATTTCACGAGAATTAATATGAATTAATATCAATGAAATTCTCAATCTAAATTATACCCCAAAAATGGGTCATTTTGGCTTTTTTCAATTAATCAAGCATTACGCTGAAACTACTTTGTTAATTGATATGAAAATTATATCACAGGAAGCCTCTTACGCAGTTCAACAAAGTTTAAGAAGGGTTAAATTTCCAAAAATTTGCGCAAATGGTTTAAAATTTATTTTTAAACAGAGATTCTGGGTTTTATAAAGCAAAAATCACATTTATTGACTATCAAGTGAAACTTTTTTTCATTTATACTGGTTTTTGGAGATTTAACCCGTCTTAAACTTTGTTGAACTGCGTAAGGGGCTTCCTGTGATATAATTTTTATATCAATTAACAAAGTAGTTTCAGCGTAATTCTTGATTAATTGAAAAAAGCCAAAATGACCCATTTTTGGGGTATAATTTAGATTGAGAATTTCGGAGAAAAAATGGCACCATATTAATTCTGGTGAAATTCTAAGCAACTTTTGCCCTCTTCACTTTTTGTCTAATCTTAACCCAATTTGAGAAAAACGCGTTTGAAAATTCAAGTTTTGTTCGTTTCGTCCGGATAATTTAAATCAGCACTGTACACCAACTTGAAATTTGAGACAGGGATGCCAAGCAGGGGCGGATTTAGGGGGGGCGGGGGGTTGGGCGGACGCCCCCCCCCCCCCCCCCCCCTCAGGGATTTGACCCCCTGCCGACCCAAAGGGTCCCCCCTTTGATACTTTTTCAGAAATCCATTTTTGGCCGACCGACCCTAAAATTTTTCTAAAGGCGCCTTTGGCGCCAATAAATGCTATTTTTGAGGGGGAGCGCGCGCCAAAAAAACGCATTTTTTTGTCAAAATTTTTCAAAAAGTGCCCAAAAACGGCTTTTTTGACTGTTTTTTCAAAAAAATTTGCCTGCGGCGCAGATTATTTTTGCCAAAATAAGGGCAAAACAGTGCTTTAGGAGAGCGCGAAAAATAAAAATCAATTTGGTCGACCTAAAAAAAAAAAGGTCGTCAAAATTTTGGAAAATTTTTTGAAAATCCGCCCCCCCCTCGAGAAAATCCTAGATCCGCCCCTGATGCCAAGCATGCATTTTTTTGTCAAAACATTTCAAAAAGTGCCTTTTTAAAACATCTCATTTGGCTCGTTGTTTTTCAAAATCAGCTTCAGGTGGACAAACTATCGTCAAAAAAGAGTAACTTTTGAATGATGAGTGATCCCATGGCAGCTCCTCCCACCTGGGCCACCGTGTAGCATATGCAGCGGATGGCAGAGATCCTGCCCATGAGAAACATGGCGAAACTGACCGCATTGTTCACGTGACCCCCGCTGATATCATTGAACGCCTGAGCAAATATAAAGAGCGGAATTAAAGGAGGGTACCAGTTAAAAAAGAAAACTGTAGAGAACTGCAATTATCCGGGTTAAGAAAAAACTATCTTTTCTCTTATACCGCCAAAAAATACCAAATTGTTAATTGAACTTCTCTTGTTTTTTTCTGAAAATCTTGATTCCTTTTCGCCAGAATTAATTTTAAATAATACAGTGCTGATTTAAATTATCCGGACTAAACGAACAAAACTCGAATTTTCAAATGCGTTTTTCTCAAATTGAGTTAAGATTAGACAAAAAGTGAAGAGTACAAAAGTTGCTTAGAATTTCACCAGAATTAATATGGTGCCATTTTTCTCCGAAATTCTCTACAAAAACTTTACCCTAAAAATGGGTTATTTTGGCTTTTTTCAATTAATCAAGAATTACGCGGAAACTACTTTGTTAATTGATAAGAAAACTATATCACAGGAAGCCTCTCACGCAGCTCAACAAAGTTTAAGAAGGGTTATTTCTCCAAAAATTTGCGCAAATTGTGTAAAATTTGTTTTTAAGCAAAGATTCTGGGTTTTATATAGTAAAAATCACATTTGTTGATTATCAAGTGAAAATTTTTTCTCTTATACTGGTTTTTGGAGATTTAACCCTTCTGAAACTTTGTTGAGCTGCGTAAGAGGCTTCCTGTGATATAATTTTCTCATCAATTAACAAAGTAGTTTCTGCGTAATTCTTGATTAATTGAAAAAAGCCAAAATGACCCAGAAAAAATGGCATCATATTAATTCTGGTGAAATTCTAAGCAACTTTTGTACTCTTCACTTTTTGTCTAATCTTAACTCAATTTGAGAAAAACGCATTTGAAAATTCAAGTTTTGTTCGTTTAGTCCGGATAATTTAAATCAGCACTGTACGATGCGAACATAATGACCAGTTTTTTGCAAAACAACAAAATGAGCAATTTTGGAATCCCCATTTTTATATATTATGAGAATGATACACACGTAGACTAGCGTCATGTATGAGAATCCGAATGCGATGCAGTATGCGAAGTAGGCTCCTCCCCCCTCTCCCCATGCGCTGTCAAATGTGCCCCCCGTCAGGACTGAGAGAAGGAGGAGAGTGGTGGCGATGAACTCCCCAATCACTCCCTTCCAAAAATGGAAGTTGCCCAGGTCCTCCCGACCCAAACTGTGAACAAAAAAACGTATCAAGCAAACAAACCAACAAACATACAAATAAACAAATGAACTAGCAAACAAACAATACCATTTTTTAATATAACAGGACGAAAGTTCCAATGATCAACTTCAATTTTAGCGTGAAAATAGTTGCGTGTATAAGAAAGGAAATCAGCTGAATATGCTTTTTAAATGAAAAATTTGATGAAAAAATCAATTATGAAAGCTCTTTGACTTTAAATATGTTTCATTGTCGGACCAATATGTTAACTTTAAATCCTTGAAAAACACGAAGAACATAAGCCATCACAAAACCAGAGAAGATTTTGTAAATTTACTATAACAAAAAAAAATTAGATAACCATATTTTATGGTAGTTTTGGGTTAGCGCTGCATAATTGTGGCAACATATAGTATAGTTATTATGGTGGGGGCAAATATGACTTTATCTACAAACCTATAGTTTTTGAAAGGCAAGCTATCACGCATATTTTTGCAATCTAAGTTTTATTATGATTAATTGATGCAACTGACTTCGGAGACTTATTTGTTTCGAAATGGTTTGCTCAGAATGTCACAGACAATTTTTCTGCATTAGTTTTGAAGTCATCTAACATGTGACAAATATTTGGTTCCTCATTTTATAGATAACGTTATATTTGTCAATCATCTAATCCGTTATCTGAGTTTTCGAAGTGTAGTTTCAAGTTAAGTTATTGAAGCCAGACGACAAATATTTTCTTGGTAGCTTTTAGTCGATAAACATGCAAGAAGATTAAAATAAAGACAGATAACTTCATTACTTTGATTGC
The DNA here is from genome assembly GCF_963678635.1 of Symsagittifera roscoffensis. Classification (NCBI taxonomy): domain Eukaryota; kingdom Metazoa; phylum Xenacoelomorpha; order Acoela; family Convolutidae; genus Symsagittifera; species Symsagittifera roscoffensis. The sequence continues at coordinate 73,414,070 of NC_087062.1, read as the reverse complement.
TTTGCATAAAGGCCTCTTAATGAAGATTGCCGGCTCCCTTTGACCAGCTCCCTCCCGATGAACCTGGGTTTCGAGCCCCACCATTATTCATGTGCATTGTTTAAGAGAGGCAAAATTTCAAAAAATGACAAAACTTACCAAGGCGGGTCGTCACGGTAAACTCAAAAACCTTCGGTTACTATTCTGAAGCACATACTTCATATTTTTGGCACTCCTTTTTCGTGGAAACCACGCAGATCTATGCAAATTCTGGCATGTTTTAGATCTGGAATTAGTCGGCTTTAGGCGCTGATTCAAGACTTTTTTTTAGTAAGGAGGAGAATTTTCAAAAAGGATCGAAATTTTTGTGGAACTTTTTTTTGGTCGACCAAATTGATTTTCTGAACCTTACCAAAACAGAAAAAAGAAAGGTGCCTTTAGAAAAATTGTAGATTCGGGCAGCTGAATTTTGATGCCGTACAATAGTTCCAAATGATGGTAGTCAGGGGATCGAAATTAGTAGCCAGGAATATAGTAGTCAGGGTGTTTAGTAGTCAGGGAGTCTAGACTTCCTGAGGGGTAGAGGGACGTCCGCAGACCCCCTCCGCACCCGCTCCCCTAAATCCGCTATTGTGTCGGCATGCTACTCATCTGTGTATAAGACTTCCAATCAATCAACATGTTTTTTCTCGCAACTTTTTAGATTTTTTAAGTTTATTTGAAACAATTTTGATAAATTTGGCGATAGAATGTTTCACAGCTACGACAAAATGCATTGAAGTTCTACATCGCTTATTCTTATGCAATCAATAATGTCACATCTTTTATTGTAGGCTGAATCGCAAATCAATTTGGATTAACTTATGACAGAAAAATAAATCAATTTCAGTCTATTCGAAGAGAGAAAGAACCTCTTTGAGCACTAAAAATCAATCAATGGCAAAATGACGACCTATATTAAGCGTTTACAAGTGTCTTGAATTGAATATTCAATCACTTAGTTCGGTGAAAATCGTTTTAATGCTGCGAAACAAGTGCAGCAAAATAGATTTATTTGGTATAAAAGGGAAGATCGGAACTTAGAAAAACCATCCTCTCAAATTTCTGTTTTCAAATCTCTTAGTTTCAGTATTCGCAACTTCGATTTCCACATTTTTTTCAAAATGCTTAAAATAGCTATATTGGCATTGCTGACTGTATCGGCATTGGCTAGATACCAGAGAATGCCTCCTGGCTTCGGAAGCGAACCAGCATCGCCAAAACAGCCTGAAGTATTTGAACCATCGCCAAAGGAAGCCGAAATATCTGAACCATCTCTTAGAGCCTACCAATGCGGAAAAGCTCCTTTGCATGATCCATTGGACCAAAGAATTGTCAATGGTTCATACTCGCCAGTCAGAGGATCGTACCCCTTTATGGTGAATATCAAAATGGGCTGGAACCACTGGTGCGGAGGTGCTCTGTACGATAAATACACAGTGATATCGGCTGCGCATTGCTTCTGGACCGGCATGAATCCCTCGTCTTTGAAACTGTTTTTTGGAGACAAACATCAAAAACATGGATACGAAATCGAACATGGCCAGGAGAGGAGATACGTCAGAAGCGTCACACTTCACCCAAGATACGGCCAGGATGGCTGGAACTCAAATGACATTGCGATTCTTAAACTGACTCAGTCCGTCCCTTTCACTGACAAGATCCAACCTATATGCTTGCCAACCATGGAGGTTCAAGGGGGTGAGAAGACTGTGACTATGGGGTGGGGATACACTAAGGGAACTGGCGACGGAAACATCTTGAGCGTTGTCGAAGTTCCTATAATTTCCAGAGATACATGCAAGAAGTGGCTGGGAGGATACTTCACGGAGACAATGGTCTGCGCCGGATTCGAAGAAGGCATGCGGGACTCCTGTCAAGGAGACTCCGGAGGACCTTTGGCCATGCAGAATGAGGAAGGGTTCTTCGAACTCACAGGAATAGTCTCTTGGGGAAATGGATGTGCCCAGGCGAGGAACCCAGGAGTCTACACTGATGTTGTGGACTACAAAGACTGGATCAACGAGGTTGTTGGAACACCGAGGTACTAACACACTGTGTCTTCCAGTGTCAACTCACGGGGTACTAGCATGCGGATTTGGGCTGAAAGGCGATCTTTAATTTATTGTAATTACATATTATAATATTGGTGAAGCTGAATAAAATAATTAAAATCAAATTCTTTTAATAAGGAAACATTAAATAATTTCAAAATACGTACGGAATTAATATATTTTTTTTAATTTTAATTTTGTTGGAAACTTTGACATTGTCTCAATAATCATCGGAACAAAGCGTCCATTGCGTAAAATGCTCAAAACTGACGTCTGTTATTTTTAGATTATACTTGTAAAAATACATGGTTAAAAAATTGATGGCAACTTCATCTAACCAATACATCTTGAAAATTTTTCATTCGTTTAAAGATCTTCCCCAACAGGCAGCTTCAAATACAAAGTGACAAATTTTGCGTCTTCCTGATTCAAATCGGGATTAATCAGCTTGCCTCAATTAAACTTAGAGTGATTTTTGGACAGAATCAATTCACCGCTTATACTACGCCACAACAAAATCGAAAACTTTGCGCCAATTGATTATCTCAAATTGGCGCAATAGGCAATTTTTGAACCCCAATAATTTAGCAAACAATTTTTGTCGATAAATTTTCTCTCTAAACTTTTGCTCATGATGTCAAATTCTTCATTTGGATTTCAAATAAGAAAAATAGCCCAGTGCTTAGAAAAGCGGTTTGAAAAATTGGTTTTTCAGATTAAGTTAGAGCGGCAAAGAATGATAAGTTCAGTAAAATGGGTAAATTTGTTTACTGGTACATTTAAAATTTTACATCTTATTTATATTAATTTGTTTAGGCAGCTAAATTTAACGTTTCGCGTCCAAAAACCAAAAACAAACTGGCAAGAAACTGCACGTAAAAGTTTGAATTGAGCTAAAACAAATTTCAGAATTTTTTTACTTCATTGGCCCGACGGTTTTGTGCTATAGTCTGTGTAAATAAACCGACTGCTGAGGTCCAATACCTGGACGCAAGCAAAAATCAAGGAAGAAATTTAACAAATGCATAAATTATGCAATTCTCAAAGTGTATCATGATATCCAGGTTTAACTTTTTACTGGATGATCATCATAGTTTTCAGCTTAGAGGTAATATATCATTTTATAATTTATTAAAATCTTTTTGCTGAAATTTTTTTGGCCCAACAGGTTAATCGATAAATTGCGTCCAATATTATATTGGCTGCGTCTATAGTTTCAGCAGTATATTGTGGTTGGAATGGGTATTTTGAGTTAATCAAGAATTAAGCTGAAACTACTTGATGAAAGCTGCTTTATGAAAAAAACATATATCAGAAGAAACCTAGTCCAACAAAGTAGTTCTAGAAGGGTGAAATCTCCGAAAAATCTGTAAAAGAGAATATATTTTTGCTTCATAATTAAGAAAAAAAATGCTTTCGCTATACAAAACTTAAAGTTTTTGTTCAAAAACGAATTTTAAATGTTTTGCGCAAAATTTGAGATTTTACTCTTTTAAAATTTTGTTCCGTTGTTTAAAAAACTTCTTCTGATACTTCTTTCTCATCAACCAATAGATTAGTTTCAACGCAATTCTTTTGGAACTTATTCGAGCGTAATTTTTTTGAAGTCATCAAGCAACACGTTAGTTTCAGCGTAATTTTTTTGGAACTAATTTGAACTAAAATGATGACTGCGATGCGATTTTTGGAAAAAAAATTGCATCATATTTTTTCAGGTTAAATGTTGAGCAATTTTTGTCTTTTTCGTTCTTTTTATAATTTCAACCCAATTCGAGATAAATGCGTTTGAAGTTTCCAATGTTGTTCGTTGTTTCCGGTTAACTTGAATCAGCTTTTGTTGCCTAATTTTTTGCCACGAGGTGTTTTTTTTATTCAGACCAACACTCGAAAATATTTCCTTCGAGGGATCTATTTATGGTAATCCCAGAAAGGATGAGCTCAACACTATACTATCTGAAAGACTTCTGACTTGAAGATTGCTGCGAAGCGCTCAGCAATAGACTAAAGTGACTAAAAGAGCGTTTAAATACTTTGATGATGAAAGTTGAACGTGCAATATTTACGCGTGGTGAATTATCCCGCTCCACAAAACTGTTCAAATATCAATTGAGGCAGGCTAATTGGTCTTTTTAATTCCATACACGGTTTTTATTCAACTTAAAATGTATAGCTTGTCATTGTTTCATTGACCAAAAATATGCGAGACCAGTTCATGGATAGTCGAGCATTCAGGGGTTTGCCCTGATACGAGCGGTCTTTTTTTTATCTAATATGAAGGAATATCGCTTATTGAGTTTAGCTTTGGTATATACACAAAGAAGTAGAAACTAATTTTCATGATGTCAATGACAGGTTTGCCGCCAAAAATTGCAGACTGGCTCTTGTAAAAATTTGCTTAATTTTTGCTGATTATTGAATTAATTTTTTTTCTACTTTTAAAAAAAAAATTTTTGACCCCTCTCTCGGAAAAAATTTCGATCCGCGGCTGTTTTTACTAGCAAAAGTAAAACATTCAGGTCATGTAGAATAGAACACTATAACAGAAAGTGCAAACATTTTGCATCTTTTCTACTTCAAAACTTTGCTTACTAACTTTCAAATCAAGTTGAAAACAACGTTATTGCGACGGGACGTGTCTTTTCTTTGCTAAAAATGGTCATTTTACTTCAAATTTTTCAAATGTTTTAAAAACTTTTTTTTTGAATCACCGTTATCAAAATAGTTGGAGATCGATTTTTGAACTTTTACATTTAAATGAATTCAAAATGAAAGTTCGTAAAGGTTTTTTGGCACTTTTATAGATAAATCTGATGTCAAGAACAAATTGATGTTTGAAAAATTAGAAAAAAAATATTCACAACGCTGAATATCCACGTTGACCACGATGGACTGAAGATACTATCCATACAGTTTTGGTACAACGAATTTATGAAAAAAGCGTATCATAAACGTTTTATCTGTTTATTGAATGACTAGTTTTTTTTTCAAAATTTTTAAATTCCAGTTGAACAAAATTGACAAATTCCTATAAAATCAAAAGGTCCAAAAGTAATCAATCTCTATATTACATTCAAAAAATAGATACCAAATTGGAAAATTTTAGAATGAATGCTCTTTATACATTTTCAATTAGCAACAAAAAACTGCTCTTACCAGTGCAGAGACTGGTTCTTTGGACTGCCATTTAAATTATCTGAAGTAGTTTTAATTAGAAAGGATGAAAATAACGAACAAATATTTGATAACTTCCTTTTTGAACATCCCCACTTAGTCCAGCAAAAAGTGGTGCAGTTACGCGTGAAAAAAAATAACTTCGGTTTTTTTCTATTCCAAATTGGTTTAACTGGCTATTTCTAACCTCTCCCTAACTTTGCAAAAATCATAATTGGTGATGTTCTTTTAAACTTTTTAACAGCAATAATATCTTCCGCAATGTTCAGTCGAAAATTGCTAGTTGATTCAACTTTGACCCGAAGAACAATATTCTGTCTGTATTTCAAGAACAAATATTCAAGTCTGTTTCTTACAAAAATGGAAGATTAAACAAAAAAAAATACATTAATGAGCAAAAATTATTCAATTCGTTTGCAGCAAAAGAATTCAGCGGAAAAATTTTAGATGTACTTTGTGCTTGGAATTTTCTAACCTTATCAATAGTGTAATTTACTAATCATTTTGTTGCTGTGTAGATAATTTAAAATCTCGAATATTATTTGCGGCCCAATATTTTCAAGAAGATATTTTATCAGAATTCCCGCACATTAGATAACAAAAATGAGATTTTCACTGATAAAAACCTCTTGATTACTCTGCTTTCTCTTTCATATGCAAAATCACGCTGTTGCAGGGAACAAGAATAAGCATAATAACAATAATAATAAGATTGACTTAAACCAGCAAGGCGGGGATTAGTTGCTCTTAATAAATGATAACTAAGTTAGTAAAATAAACTTCAAAACCATGACTCTGGATAAATCGAGTACTTAAAAGTTTTGTAGTTTGTCAATCAATAACAGGTTCAAATTCTTTCTAAAGATTACAGGTTCTTGAAAAGGATCATAGTCAGGCAAATTGTTCCATCTCGCGAGGGTGTTTGACATTTCTGCGACACGGTAAAAACAATTTCACAAAGTTTACTCCGTGTTATCATTGGCATTCTCAAAAACATCTGGTTTCCCGTTCGACTTGAATCAGGGCTCTTTTCGATTGTCCAAATATCAAGAAAAATCAAGAAAACTTGTTATTAAGAATGTTATTCAGCAAAGTGAAATCGTTTTTAAATAACGTCAGCGAAATTGGCAACAGATTGCTTTGATTCCAGTAAAAAAAACATACTCCTTATCATTCAATTCATCTTGTTTGTAACACCATATTAGGCATTGCCGTTGAAATTTTACTATTTGCTTACGTTGATTTTTAGTCGCAAACCAAACTGGAGATGCACAACAAATTATTGATAGTATGCAAATTTCAAAAAGCGAAACCCGAACAGAACTACTCAGTGAGTTTCGCGAAGATCTTCTGATGTAATTAAATTGCATGTTTGCTTTTTTTTTAAGCTTTTTGGCGATGTTGTATAACCATGACATTTTGAAATGGCAGCAAACACTAAGGTCTTTCTTCGTGTCTTTTGTAACTATTTGTTCTCCATCAATATATAAACGATCGCTTTAAGGGTATCACTTGTTTGATTTTTTTCAAATCTAATTTGTTCAAATTTGTCAAAATTGAAGTCAATTCTGTTTTCTGCTGCCCAGGTGATCACATTGTTTATATCTGTTTGAATCGAAGACAGGTCAAACCAATATCCAATAACTTTAGTATCGCCAGAATATAAAAACGAAGGGTTGTCAATTATTTCCGGTATATAGTTTATTCAGACAAGAACACTGAAAAATTGATCCCTGTGGACCACCACTCGTTATATTGCGGGAATGAGACAAAGTATTACGAAGAAAAACTATTTGTTTTGTTTGTGAGATAAGAAGCAAAAAATTGAAGAAACTAATGGTCGAAGCCTATTTTGGCAAGCTTGTATGAAATGATGTTATGGCTAATAGAGCCGAAAGCTTTTGCAGTATCTAAACATAACGTGAAAGGTAATTCTCCTTGTTCTAATTTCTTCTATATAACATCACAGTATAATAAAAGGTTTGTCACAATCGAATGATGTTTTCTAAATCCATGTTGATTTTTACCCAACTTTCTTTGAAGGAATCCTTTTATCTTGTTATAAAAAAACTCGTTCAAATATTAGGGCGAATGCAGGAACTATTGAAAAGGGGCCTGTAATTTTTGATGTTCACACGAGAAGCTTTTTTTGTAAAAAAATTAAAGCGTGCTATTTTCCAGATATTTGGAAACTGTTTATTGCTGAATATGCAAATGAACAGTTCAACAAAATCATTCATACAGAGCTGTAAAACTAAAATTAATATGTTAGGAGATATACCATCAACTGAATTTGTTTTGATTTGCATTTACTCAATTCGCTTCGAATTTCGCAGTGCGAAACGAAAGTATCTGATAAGTATATTTCTGGAAAAATACGTTCGCTTGGAAAATTCAAAGGTTCGTTGCCTATTTTGTACACAGATGCAAGAAAACTCGTTAAAAGTCTCGCAGATTGCAAAATCAGAGCATAAACTGGTATTTTTGTATGACATTTTCTTGGGTACTTTTGCCTTTCCATTTATCGATCTGAGAAATTTGTAAGTCATTATTATTCGTATCTTTCATTGACTCAAAGTAAATGGCTTCAAATAGTTCTTAAAATCATTCAATTCTTGTGCATCGTTTAACTTTCTCGTCAGCATAATAATGTTTCAATACCGTCTGAAGACCTTTTTCAGCATTTATTGAATGTGATGACATTCAATAGGGGGCTTTAGAGCTACAAATTGTCTTTTTTGGGATATATTTGTTAACGGCTTGATATTACAACCTAATAGAACGTTTCAAGCATTCTATTCGCATCATTCGAGCAATTACATCTGTTGTTTAAGAAAAACAAATGCAATGATTCGGAAACTGCTTTATGGATAAAGTTACGGTTTAGATTTATCTGTTCCGTTTTATTCTCAAATGCTACTTGACAGGAAAGTGCAAGATGATCTGAGAAGCTTTGGTTTATTTTGAAGTTATTACATAAAGAATGATTGTCTGTTAATAATACGCCTCGCTGTAAAAAATCATTATCTGTCACTAAACCAAAATTGAACTTCGCAATTGGTTTCAAAAAACTGGATTCACATTGGTCATCACTTGATAAAGTATTCCAATCACCTGATTTTAAGTTCAGATTGCCGCATAAATTCCAGTGCGTTGTGTTCGAGTTAGATTCTACCATATGAACGTTCAGTTGTTTGTTCATTTTACTAAAAAATGTTTCAAATATACAAATCCGTTTAGAGTATAAGGATGCGGTGGGCTGTAAATCGCTGTTACGCAAAGCATTAGATTATTCAGCTTCACAAATATGAACCAAAATCAAAAATAACTGATTGATCATCGATGACGTTTAATTTAATTGATGTTTTAACCTCAATTAGGACTCCTCCATGAGGTCCAGTTTTCCTATCAGAACGGTGAACTGCTTCATATACATCTGTGCATAAGACTTAAGTATTTTCAATGTGTTTATCCAACCATGTTTCACTACAGGCAACAATGTCAGGTAGATGGATTCGCAATAAATTCTCCAGCTTGATTTTCCGTTCAATTGTTTAAATTGATCTGCAATTAGGTGACAAAAGTTTTATGTCATTATTTAGTCAAGGAAAAAGTCCCTTTACAAAATTTGATCACACTCAGATTGAACCTCTTTGTTACAGTCAATTGTATAAGTGCCAAAAAGAAGTCTTCCAGCCTTTATTTTGAATTTTAATTTTTCTTTTTGCATCAAAGAACTCAAATCGTATCTATATTTGAGAATTTTCCTTTCGTTCTGATAGTCCGCATAATTCATTAACTCCTTGATATACATATTCGAATTCTTTAGCTTTCTCATTGACAGAAGAATAAGTTAATGATGCCAAGGAGATGGTAAGTAAAAGACAAGAGGTTTTGATTTGTATGGTTGTTCTTTATCAAGTCTAAAACAGTCGCTCACAGTTATTTCTTTAAGTACCATCCCTATTTCTGAACATTTACAGCAAACTATATCTGTCCCTTTCAATTTGTACAACTTCATCGTCCTGTATATATTCTGCTAATATATATTTCACTAGTTTCTCTCCAAAAAGATTAAAGTCTGTTTTAACTTGGATTGGGGTGGAAACATTATTAACTGTTGTTGATAATTTGCTGTTTTTTGCTATATTTTCGCGCAAAACGCTAATACCTCCCAATTGACGAAAAATCGTTACTCGGTCTAATGGGCTACTTCAAAGAAGCAAGGTTTTTTTATTTCTGAAGTTTCTTTTTTAATTGTCAATGTTTAGTCGTTATACTGTTCTTTTGAAAAATTTACATCGGCTAAATTGTTTTGGATCGCTAAATTTGCGTTTTGGATTTCATTAGTGATATTCTCAAAAGATTGTTTCAATTTATCATTTAATATTTTTTATCCTCGCTTTTCCAGAATAAACCTTTAACTTTGCCTAAATTTTGGAGATTTTGCTTAGGCAATTTATTACAGTCATCGTGAAACCAGGTTTCGCAAATTTCACACGAATGAAAATTAAATTCATGTTCATTTTCGCAGAGTTTACATGGATATTCGGGATCTTCATGTAATAAAACACTTATATTCTGTTTATTAGACGTTTCCCGTTTCTTTTTTGGCATTTTCCCGGAAAAAACTTGGGGGAATAATTGCATTGATTTCACCAGCTCAACAATCCGCTCCAAGGCTCAGTTGAATCTGGATGCTCAGAATCCAGTCCAATTGTCCGCCAATAGGGAGTGTTTTTTCTAAATGTTTCCTAAGCCAGTCCAAAAATCCACTACTGGGTAAAGTTCTTTTCAGGCCCCACGCGCACAGTTTCACTGGCCAGCTTGTTTTTCAGGCCCTCCACGCGCACAGTTTCACTGGTGATCAGATAAAGCATTGGGACGCAAAAAAGTAGCAATTTTATTTTAAAAAAATTTTTAGATCCATTTTTCTTTTCAAAGCAAACCGCACGTGCAAAACAAAAGAACAAATGACATCCTAGCTATTTTAAACTTAGACAGCTTTGATATTTGAAAGCTTTTTGAATCAGAAGTTGACTTGAAAATTTCACTCGAAGTAGAATTTACTTAACAAAAAAGTCTCAAATCAGTGAAAAAAAAACATTGTATTATCAAAACTAGCACTTGATCTCTGTCGTTTTAGGCAAGGTACATTGTTACTCAAAATTGAAAGTTCTCCGAAGAGTAGAAAAGTGGGTTTTCTCGCTATTTTTTGGGATTTCCAAGCAAGCTTTCATGGGAATGAACACATTGGAAACTCCTTATGCTACTCTACTACAGTTTTTTTTACTTGATTAAACTACTTTTTACCCAATTCTTGCAGTTAAAACCCAACTCAATCCGCTAACCGGAGCTGAGAGAACAATATTTGAACACATATCATAATATTTTTGTCAACTTTGCGCCATTGGCGGTTTTGTTATAAGAGAACTTAATTTGTTCTCATTTAAAAAAGGGGAAAGAAGACGCCAAAGTAGAAAAATAATCCCGATGAGATTATTTTCGTTAATAAATTTCTCCTCATCTTACTCAACCAGAACGCTTGTTTTAATTTTCGCTCAAACTCCCACAGTTTTAGCTAAAACAGGTAAGAAAAACTAATTCGTTTTCAATTCAAATCACAAATTTTTCAAATGAAGTCACAAAAAACTGTCAGTCATGTTCAGGGTCGAGTCCATGTTGGATGTAGAGTTCACGCACAGTGCACTGTTTAAGGGTAGCCAGGTGACCGAGGTAGGCGCTGGCCAGGTCTTTGACGTCATTGTAGTCATGCATCAAGTTCAGATAGCGTCTGTAGTTCTCCTCCGAGAAACCTCAAAAATAAGGATCCTTTGAAGTCTTTTCCCGTCAAAAAATATTTCCGATAAAAGTAAATGGCAACTGTCATCATCTGAGATCAAAATTTTTATTCGAGTACAAAAAACTGACAGATATTCGAGATATTGCAAATAAAAATAAGGGTAGCCGGTTTCTGTGCAAGTAGCACAGAATGTCCCGACCATAGTTTTAAAAAAAATACGAAAACGAGTGAATACGAAAACTCAAATAAGTTATGTTAAAAAAATACGAAAACTCATATAAGTGTCTTTTTTTTTCTGCGTGGCGCGATAAAAAGATCTGAACGAAAAACTAGAGCTTAGGAATATTCGACAACAGGATCGGATCTAGGATTTTTTGGAGGGGGGAGCGGCGGGATTTTCAAAAAAAGTTAAAAGTTTTGTCGACCTTTTTTAGGCCGACCAAATAGAGTTTCCGAGCTCTCCAAAAGCCTTAAAATGACAGTTTTTTCCAAATTTTCAGCGCCTCAGGCAAAATTTTGAAAATAAATCAGTCCAAAATAGCGTTTTTAGGCATTTTTTCGAAAATTTTTAGAGTCCGTCGGCCAAAAATGGTGATCTCAAAATAGTACAAAGGGGGCCCTTTGGGTCGGCAGGAATACGAATCCCTGAGGAAGTGGGGGGGGGGGGGATGGGGGGGGGGGGGGGCGTTTGCCTGTCCTCCCCTAAATCTGCCCCTGTTTGACAGTCATAACAAAACAGGCCAATTGGAAAACATTTTATTTAAAAAATTAGAAAAACGAAAAAAAATTGTACAAAAAATTGAAATTAACAAAAAAATTTACGATTTCTAAGAAGGCGCTAAAAATAGCCTTACTTGAATGAAACTAAATTTTCAAGGCTTAAATTAAGCATAAATAAGCTAATGTAAGCCTGCTCACTCGCATTGTGAGCAATTAGACGAAAAATCAAAAACTTTAAGCCAGTTTGTCTCGAAATTGGGAAATTTTAAATGTCGCTCGAAGGCTTTAATATGATATATCACTCGACACAGTTCGATTATTTGCGGTACCTAATTTCGCGTGGAAAACAAAAGTTGAAAAAAGAAAAAAGTTTCCCTGAGTGCAATCAAATTCATTTTAGTTTTAAAATTTTATGAGACAAACCTCCTTTTCCAAAATTACTAAAATCGAATTAGGATAAAATTAATATCAAACTATCAATTGTTTTTTTTTAATATGAAAGCTAGAATATGCGATTATACGTTATACTATATGTTGTTAATTTTAGCCCGACATCTGACGCGTATTCAGTATACACTCTCCGAGAGTTAGGAGCCTCCAGATCTCGATCGGCCAAAGCCACAAATACATCGGCGCAAGGGGAGGTCCTATTTTGAGGACAGTTAAAACTCATTCAAGGAAGTCATCATTAATTGCCCTGCTAACTTTTATCGAGCACAAGAAAGATGAAATATTGAAACTAAAATTATTTCCCAAACAAACGAAAAAACGGCAAAGGGAGCTCTAAAAAACGGAAAAAGAAAAACAACAAAGTTTTTTAAATGAAATTTCCTTCAAATACTTTCACCAAACTTAATTCTTAGATATCAGGCAGCCAAGAATGCAGTTTGAGAAATGTTTAGCTGGATCATATAATGTACTTATTTCAGGGCTGATTTAAATTAACCGGAAACAACGAAAACTATAAAAACAAAATCTCAGAATAGGTTAGGATTAGCTAAAAACTGAAAAGAAAAAAATTTGCTTAGAATTCACCAGAATTAATATGCAAGCTCGCAACCAAAAATTTACCTCAACAATGTGTCATTTTGGCTTTTCTCTAAATAATCAACAATTACGCTGAAACAACAACGTTGATTGATGAAAAATTTATCTCAAAAGAAGCCTCTTACACAGCCCAACAAGGGTAAAACTTCCAGAAGGGTAAAACTTCCAACAATCTGTATCAGAGAATATATTCTTGTTTGATAGCCAAAACAGGTCATTTTAACTTTATAAAAACCAAAATATTAGCTTAAAAACAAATCTAAAATGTTTTGCCTTTCTAGAACTTTATTGGGCTGGGTAAGCGGTTGTTTTGATATAACTTTTCCATCAATCAAGTCTTCTTTGTAATTCTTGATTATTTAAAAAAGCCTAAATGATCTTTTTTGGGCGTGAAATTTTGGTTGAAAATTTTAAAATTTTTAATAATTCTGGAGAAGCTCTATGCAACTTTTGTTCTTTTCACTTTTTGTCTAATCTTAACAGAATTTGAGAGAAACGCGTTTAAAATTTCAATTTTGTTCATTTTGTCCTGATAATTCAAACCAGCATTGTACCTATACTGTAATTAATGAGCACAATTTGCACAAAATTTTTCACTTAAATGAACCCTTAAGCTGGAAAATTGTGGAAAGAATATAAAACCATACACTCAAATCAAACTGATTTGAAAAGTATAAATTAAATCAAAATTTCACTTGTTTCATCAAAAGGTCCAAACAATGATGGACTTTCGGAGAAATAGAACGTGCAATCAAAATTTCCTGTGTTTGAAACTCAATTCCATGAAAAAATCATGAACAACAAGCTCTTCTTATATCAACCTAAATATGACGCTGGGAAATAGAAAACAGTACATCGAATATTTGATTTATTCCGTAATATTTTTCATTAAATATAAAATTTTTAGCTGATAAAAAAAAACATGATTATCCCTAAAACTTCACTGAAAGACGAAACATTGGATAAGATTAAATATAAATAGGCACTAAATAGGATTTAAAAGAGAATTAGTAGCCGAAAAGCACTAGAAGGCTAGTCAATGGTGGTCGAAAATTTCGGTTCTAGGACTGAACCCCCCGCAGAAAATCCTAAGGACACATTTCCCAAAAGGAAAAAACCCCTTTTTGACTAATAAACCAGGGATATAAAAGTATGTATTTGAGGCATAATGAATTGAGTTTTCGATTAAAACTATTTCAATTTGACTTCCAGATAACCGAAAGGCATGCATCGCTATTTTGACGTGGCACTTTAGAAACTTAGAAAATTCAAATTTTCTTTGACTTTATACAAAGGAGCGCTTCCAAAACAAAAAAAAACCACGTGGCACAGATCTTAAGTCAATGAAATGAAAATAAGTTGAGCCATTCGGCGCGAGTTCAAAACTCAAATAACATTTTGAACAATAGGTTTGAATTCACCTCCAGGGGACAAAAATCTCGCGCTTCGTCTGAGTTGGAAGCGCGGAAAAGAAGTCCCTGATTTTAGAAAACCATCTTCCTTTACATGTCAAAAAGTGAGCCCTCTAAAACCAAGGAATGTTGATTTTGGGGTAATAAATTTTTCAACTTAAATTCAGGGTAAGTTTCGGTTAACTGATTGAAGACTAACACATGAAATAGTCAAAATGATTAATTTAACAGCTGTGTTAACAGTTTGCGTAGACTCATTTTAATCCCCCATTTAGCAATTAAATGTTTGCCTCCGGATGCAAAACTCGGTTCAATTTGTAAAACACGTCCAGTATACCCAGAACCAACAATTACCATTCCAAATAAAAAGCAGAACAAAATTAAACTTGTCTTGAGTAACAAAGGGGGACAAAAACATTACATCTCACTGATACTTTCTTTTAGTTCTATTTATAGTTTAGTTCTGTTTATGCTTCTTTAATCTTTATTCTATTTATGGTGACCAAGTGTAATTTAGTTTTCCGAGTTGCATTTTTGCCTAATGCTAATGTGAGGGATATCAAAACAAACAATGGTGAATGTTGTTTTAGGGGGATTTGGCACGATGGGGGATTTTGTCCTACAAATGTTGGCCCTATGGGAGATTTATTCCCCGGGGATTATATCTGAGGGGATTTTATCGAGGGGATTTAGTCCGCGAGCGTTGAACTTCAAATTTTTTTTTGTGATTCGGCAATTCTTTATTACAAATTATTAAGGACGGCCAATAATTAAAGGGATGCATGCGAGGATGGGAAGCTAGGTTGTTGTGACTATCACATATCAGCTGATTTACATTCTAGAATCAACGCGGTTTTGATTATCTATTACCCTTCAGGTTAATCATTTGACAAGTATCCCATCTCTACCTATTCATAATTTAGCAATGCTTTACTTCTTAGATCCATTTTTTTTGGAGTTATTCAAAATTTAGAATTGCCTAATTTGGCAGACAAAAATTTGCAGTAATGCACCAAAATTATCTAGTATAAATTATTTCAGATTCAACGTAGGTAAACAAGGACGAACTAACCTTTCTAAATATGATTGATTTGTGTCATATTTGATCCACTTGAAAATAAAGGTTTTCGACAAAAGCTCATTGGCCTAAGCTTTTATATCTATGGGACGAATTGATTTCGAAGGCATCAAAATTGAGCAGTCCAGTATTGCCCAAAAAGTTTACCAATACCCAATAAATGACTCACCTTGACTTGACAAACTCTCAATCTTCTCCTGAAATTGACTAATTTCTGAGACTAACTTCTGCTTCTCATCGGTGTCTGAACTTTCTTTTACACTACTTTTGTCATCCAATTCCGGTTTCTTGCAACTGTTCTCTAACTTCGCAGCCTTCAGGGGAGAATTGAAGGATGTCTGCTTTGCCACTTTCGAACGACGCATGATATACTTAAAGAAAGCCAACACAATTTTCAACCAAATCGCCTCAAAAAGTAACACAGTAAAATTTTTATCAGTTTGCTATCGTCATTAACAAAAACTGAAACTTGAATTTATTCGGTTAAATTTCAACCGTAAATGAGTACTTTTTAGTCTTTTCTTTTAGCAAATACTTACGAAGTTGAAAGTTTCGACTCAAGTAAGATTTTAACATCTGCACCTAACGGGCAACATTCGAACTAGATACAGAAAAAAAAATGCAAAAAAAATTGCAAAAATTTTGTATGGAGTGATGTGCAATTTGAAGAAATAAATCCAGAAACACAATCACTGGCATTCAATAAATGTTCAGAATCATTTATTGGGCATTATCGAGCGGCAACTAATCCGACAAAAATTAGGTAACATCTCCTTCTCTAAACTTGGGATTAAATTTGGTAATGCAAATGCAAGAGGGTTTAAGACTTTTCCCCGTATTGCCAATAAGTTGGTAACGCAAGCGGATACAAGACTTTTTCTTCCATGGTTTCGGAAGGAACGATACCTTAGGTGTTATCCTTGCTTTTGAAAACTCGCGGAGGGCCAAGTGTGTCAAGTCCTTCTCGCTGTAACTCTGATTCTAAAAAAAAGAATTGTCGAGAAAATTTTCGTTTTTCAGATTAAATTACACAAAAATTGCTGTTCAAAAAATCTCGCTGCTGATGAGGGACTGACTTCTCAACTCCTAATTATTATAGCAATTATTATCTCTCATTCTTGCAGTTTCTGACCTAACTCAATTGCACTTTACTAAGAAAAATTAACTAAAGAAATCCTTTATTTTGTTCAAATTACTTTTTTAAAATCCTCGCGGTCGAAATAAATGAAGTCAAGCTTAATTTTATGCCGATCAATTATCGCCCAACCAGCCTAATTCAAGAAAAACGGTTTTGAAATTATTGAAAAGCTGTTCCTGAAAACTTTCAAATTATTAGCTACGATTTATAACACCTTCAATATAATTAGCCCCAGTGACATTTACAAATCAAGGCAATATAAAAAATTTAATTGCCAAATTTATTAACCCATCTATAACATAATATCACATGATAAAGTGGCTCATAGTTTTGCGATCAATTGTTTCGGATTTAATTTGCTCGAGTGAAACATGATTCTACTAATCAGTTTTTATTTTAATTGACCTTTATGGTAGGTAAATCACAGATACCAATGAGTCACATAACCACTCTCAACGGAGCCGAACACTATGAAAAACAACTCTTCAGATATGATTAATTTACATTATTTATAGTCCAGTTATTTCGGCTCATCGAAGCAGGGACCATTTGAGCTGTTCTTTTGCATTTGACAGCACCTGGCTAACAGTCTGGTCTCCCGCCAGAAGATCCCCTGGAGCCCCTTCACCGCCGGCAGCCGCGCCCTTGATTGCAGTTCTGGATAGCACTAGGGTGTGGTCGCACTCGAGGACTATTCCTGAGTCACAAATTTCGTCTATGATCTGAATGACTGACGAGAGGTTGGACATAATTGAACTTCTCTCCACTATCTTCATTATTGCACCTACGCTGTCGTACAGACCTGAAAAAGAACTCTATGTTCCTCTGCGATCAATTAAAGTAGAACGATCCTTCAGAAAGGAACGAGGTTTTTAGTTCATGTTCATAAAGGAAAATTGGATTTCTTTCTAGGGATTAGATTGAATAAATGCATGCTTCAACTATCTTTTGAATTTCTATTTAATTGAGACACCTTCAATGTCTGAATTTTTATGAGAGAAACATTGAAAATAATAATGTTAATTTAGCCGCGAGGTGTAAAACAAAAACAGATCATAAAACCACTAACATTCCGATGGTTATAAAAAGACATTTCAATGACAGCTACTCACAATTGAGGACATTCGACAGAATGAGTTCGTTCTCGTCGCTGCTTCCAATCACGTAGAAGAACACATCGACAGTACTTCTGTAGACAATAGTGTTATTGTCCAACATCACTATTTCAG
Organism: Symsagittifera roscoffensis; assembly: GCF_963678635.1. Classification (NCBI taxonomy): domain Eukaryota; kingdom Metazoa; phylum Xenacoelomorpha; order Acoela; family Convolutidae; genus Symsagittifera; species Symsagittifera roscoffensis. The sequence goes on along the minus strand of NC_087062.1, from coordinate 73,396,400 downwards.
AGTTGGCCTAAAAACTCAATGAATTTGAAATATCAACAAGACTGCTCGTATCAGGGCGAAGCCCTAAATGTTCCGACTGCCTTTTAAGGTTTATGGAGCAGTAATAACATTAAAAAACTCAATGAAATAAAACAAAAAAAATTTTTTTTTCTAAAATGTGATTTTTTTTAAATGAAAATCATCCCCCCACACGCCATATAAAGTAGAAAAGGATAGATTTCGCTCCTTGTAACAAACCAATTATGGCAAATAAGCTTCTTTTAACCAATTTGGAACGATTTCTAAGACGGATTAACTCTCCGCTTACGCGTTAATAGCACGAAATATATCGCGCGTTAATTGTCCCAAATTGGCCAAAATGGCAATCTTTAAACCCCCGTAACTTTACAAAAAACGATCACAGGAGAAATATCTTTTCAAATTTGAGCTCAGGACAACAATACCTTTCGAATGATATAAAAAAATTCCGTCAAAAATGGCTAGTTAAAAAGTCGAAATTTGTCTGAAGAAAAAAAAAACCCACCCCGAGCACAAATATTCCGTTACTTTCGTATCGAAAGTCGGAACAACAATGTTGGCAAAACACTCATTCAGGATCCATTTAATAATCTTTCCCTTTTTGGACCTACTTAAATACATCTCCTTCACCTTTTGCATGTCTAGAAGAGTGAGATGGATCTATGGCGTAAAATCGACTTTTCCCGAGGATTTAAGTTACGTCAAAGAAATTTCGTAGGATCGAGTGTGGTATCATATGAAACCTTTTTCATTATATTCAGACTTTCAAAAACAAATTTCAAAAAATGTGCAAGAAGTTTCATACTAATTTACACGAGATTTGAATATCTACGAGCTTTCTCTAAGTTACCTTAATTTGCGTGGAAAAAAAAACTCGTACGCCATAGTTCCTTCCCGTCCTTCGTGACGTGGTCGTAATATAAACGCCATCCGGTTCTTTTAAAATCAATATTTATGTCAAACAAGTTGCACAGGAAATTTTGTCAAGCAGGATGTTTGCAGAGGCTAGGGAAAGCTCGGAAAATTAATTTGGTAAACCATTTTGATAAATATCAAGAAAATACACTTAATTTTTTTAAAATAAAATTTTCTTAAATTACAGTTCATGTGTCCTTCGAGTTTGATAAGAGGATCCCTGATTCAATATACGTTTTGCGCACAGCTTTAAATCCAACTACTTGGAATTGAAAATGTATCATGGGTTAAGAATAAACTATAACGCCAATAAATGAAGTGGTCTTCACAAGTAGATTTCCTTGTAAAATTTTCATGTTTTTACAAAAAATCATTCAAAACTTGACAACTAACGTAAAAAATCTACATTCTGCAATCTCCTTTTCAAATGATTTACACTTTTCAGTTGAATGATAATTCAATTCACTCTTATTGAACTTTTAAAAACCTACTTTGTAAGTTTTCTGGAACAATTTTCTCTCAAACTCCCCCTGAGGGGGGTTAGAAATTCCCCCCAGCGTGGGAGGAAGAGGTGCTCCCGAGATTCCGTACGCGAGGTTGTGGTCGTAGTACTTGGCATATAGTCTTTTGCCGTCATTGTCCAGGATGAGGATGGCTTTGATCATCTCCATTTTGGGTTCCAAAGCAGACAGATGCATGATCGAATCTGAAATTTGAACCAGTTACAGCTTCAGAGTATAGAAGAGACAAATTTTGACCGCGAACAAAAACGTTTTGGTATCATCTCGGAGAGTAGTGAGCTTGCGAAAAGAAAGAGCTTACTCCAGCCAACTTATTTTCCACAAAAAGGAATGAAGTCCAAAACCCAATTACCTTTTCTCGTTACCTCGACAAAATATGAAAAACAAACCTAAATTATCCAAGACCTATCGTTAGCTATTTTCTAAGGCAACAAAAGTTAGTCTCTTTGATTCAAGAAAAATCGCAAAGGTTTCCATCCAACAGTTTCTTTGTCAATTTCAGGGTCAAAATGCTCGTTGATCAGACTTCTCTCTAGCAGAAGGTCTTCTGGAAGCAGTTCTGTGAGGTACTTGGCATGAAAACGAATATATTTCACTAACAGCTCTACGCCTTCTAGGGTTACATCGGGCGTCGAACTGACGTGAGTATTTTTCAACTGAACTCCCTCCTCTAGCTTGCCATCTAAACCCTTGTGATGATTGTTCAGGATCCACTTATACACTGCAGCTCCCAATTCAACATCAGTCTGCAAGTAACCAATGTCCATGTGCATAATGAAATTCCGAAAAACCAGATTTAAATTCTGCAAATCCGATTTTCGCCAAAATGTCGCTGTTTTTAGAAGACGTCGCCTGTCTTCGATATCAGCCCACATGTGTTTTATGAGAAAATTTCTGCACCGTTTTGTACCCTCGTATTGTTCCAAGGCTATAATGTACAACCATACGTGCATGTAGACCATGTAGATCCAAGAGGTAAACCTATCCGGCATTCCACAATGTGACCAAATTTGAAACAAATCCGCATTTTCAGTGATGTCATTGTACACTTTCAGCATCAGCTCTGACTCGTGCACTCCAGGTAGAAATACAGATTTGAGCCTGCGTAGGAGTCCTGATTTTGACTTAATTCTCAAAGGAGGTCTCCACGTATCATTCTTCTGACTTGCACCCAAATACTGCAACTCTGTCAACTTCTGTTGGTATGATTCTGTTACATTTAATGAAACTCTACTTTGGTGAATTAGTCTCGAAGATGTGACTGGCCTGCTAATCAAATGATATACACTGGTTTTGGAAACATAGGGTAAAATTTTTGAACTAAGCGTGCTCGGCCTGATAATCAATTTGCCCATGGATTGCGAACCCCGCAACATTGTTTAAGTCACATCGAAAACCTGAAGAATGAAAAACGTCAGATCACATAACTTTTAAAACCTGTCTTCCAATCAACTTTCAACTGAAATCCAAACAGAAGTACAAATTATTTGATACTAAAAACTATCTTAAATCTCTAACATCGCGTATGATTTACATGGCCTGATAAATTCGGTGAAACTAGAAAGCTTAAGGAGGTTTTTGCCACTGAATAATTTGTCTGTTCTTGATTACTACTTTCAAATTGTGTCTCTTTTTCATTCTCTCTTTCCATAAACTCAGCCAGTTGTAAGACGCCTTGAACTCTTTGTAGCCCAGTACACGCGCTTCTTCCGCTGCTACAGATCTTAGAACCTGGTTATTCACAGTAATCAAGTCATTGACAACCACACATCTGTTGAATATTCGATCATCTAATTGCTTGTACCTAGACCACTCACATTTATTGACCAATCTACGCGACGGTCCTTTATTATTCGTCCCTTTTTTGATCGTTTTAGTAGCCCACGACTTGAGTTTTTCCCGATCTTTGTACCAACTGTATACCTGCTTTCGGTTAATTTGAAACTTCTCTGCTGTTGAACACGTATTCATATTATTTTCAATAAGCCACTCGACCACGCTGAGTTTGAAATCGACTGCATATGAAGATTTGCTATTGGTTGATGGCTTATTCAACGAAAGTCCCAGCAAGTGAGCTTGCGTCAAAGCCTGATCAGAGAGAGGTAAAATTCTCGATGAGCTTGAATCGTCAACTTGAAATCTCGAATTAAGTCCCGTATTTGACTTCTGCTTTAGATAACTTTCAGCATTAAAACCATCCGATTCGGCCTCTGGTACGCGACTATGCTCAGGGTTATAACTGAGCGCACTTTCATTCAAAGTTTCAAAACTTCTCTCAGCATCATTGAGGTGTAACTGATCCGCCTCTTCTTGAGTTTTACGCACATAGGGTACAAATTGAATATTAGATACAAAATCTGAATATGAATCGACTAATTCTTCTTTAGATCTCGAAAAGCGGGCAATTTTTGACAAATCAGGCACGACTTTTATCAAATCAGGCGATGCACGTGCACATTGATTTTGTTCAGATGCTAACTTATAATTTTTTCGCACAGATACAAGTTCTGAGGTTTTATCCACAAATCTTTCATTTTCTCTTGAATTTGCGTCTTTTTTCGTCTGGCAGACATCAGACTTAGGCAGCGAATTTTTAACCGAGCTTGTGTCAGCTGAATTGAACTTGTTGGCTGGTGTTTGATAGCTGGATTGTTTCATGAGGCAAGCACGTTTCATAATCTCAGTAAAGTCTGGGCCTCTAGCAATAGTCGTGTTTGCAGAAGTATGCGTTATTTGGGATCTACATAAGTATGTTTCAGGCAGTTTCTCTGATCCTTTATTTTTATTGATATTGCATTTTGACTTAACTATTTTACATCTGGGTTCCGTATTGAGATCCGCGTTATCGCATGTTTGACGAGCTTTTTCTCTGTCGATATTTACTGCTTCTGTGGGTTTTCTTTTCCTCGAATTTGATAACACACTTTTCTGCTGACTGGCCTTGGAAAAACTAGAGTACTTATATGTTGCCCTTTTATTGAGCTGAGGATGTTCAGAACAGCGTAAAATTGGTGGAACAAGGCAATCACGCGGTTCCACAGAGCCATCTTGGGTTGCATTTCGAGCACCATTCTCTGAACTAGTCCCTATTGATAGCTTTCCATTGCCAAGTTGATTGTTGAAACCAGATCCAAACGTCGCTGATGTGATCAGATTCTGAAGACTATTCAGAGCATTATATGACATTCCAACCTAAAATTTAATTTCACTGAACTTTAAGAAACATCATTCAGAATGGAAACATCTCTTCACCTAATAATTGTTTTTTTTCGGCTCAAAAATTAGCCACATAAAAATTAGCCAAAAGAAAGTAAGCAGAAATTTAGATGAAAAAAAATATATCAGGTTACAGCTCTTTAAATTCCAAGAACAAGTTATGATTGCCACATTTTTGATAAAGATAATCAAATTAAGATAACTAGATGGATGGGTATTTTTTTATTCCGCTGCGAAATCTAAAAATTAAAATTACTTGCGAAACTAGAAATCGATCAGTTTTTTGCGCCTGTTTCACGTTTGTAATGGGAGAGTGCAAATTAACTAACTTCTACCAGATGAATGAGCTCAAAAACGCATAAATACCTATGTGCATTCACAAATTCATTAATATGTATAAATGCACTTCTGTGGTTATTTAAGCATTTGTAGACCTTTTTCTTAATATAGAAAAAAATATTAATTAATATTATTAATATAATATATAATATAATAATACTATTATTTTTATTAATATAGGGAAAAAAAATTTGTTCTCTTGCACTTGAACAGTAAAAAGCTTAACAGTTCATATGTTAGTGTTTCCCTTGTGGATAAAAAGTCTTAACCGTAACCTGAAAAACAAAATCTTAGGAATTTCCTGTTTTCTAAAAGAATCACCTGAAATTTAAGGTTCTCGAATATCAGCAAAACAATTTATATTTCAAAATTGTAAAAAAAACAGTATTCTCATTGATTAGCTTTGATAAGAGGGCATGCCAAATGCTGAAGCTTTCTGAAACTTTACATAAGATCTTTTCAAAAAAAAAAACCAAAACTGAACGAAGAAAAAACAAAACTTTTGTGAAATTTAGAACTATTTCAGAAAAAGGACGTTTCTCCTAAATTGGGGCCTGGAGCTTCATATTTGGCCTCAGAAACACACCGTAATATTACACATTAGAAAAAATGATTCTGCAGCTTCAAACTGGGTCTGTAGCTTCATCTTCAGGTCTTTTCTTATATTAAGCATTTGAAAGAGCCGCATTGAAAAATACCTTATGCTAACTTTAGTGCTCAGAAAGAAGTTAACAGTCCCGCATAGAAATTTTTAAATAGTTAAAATTCTATCCTCAAAAAACTGATGACTCACATGAAAACTTCAATATCGAACTGAAAAACCTTGAAAACCAAAACAACTGGCAAACACTACAAAACTAAGCAAGTAGATGAAACAATTAGTCAAAAACCTCAAAATATAGCCAACCTCAAAACATAGCCAACAGAAAAACCTCAAAACATAGCCAACAGACACAGCTCTTTCAATTCAAGAACCATTTGAGTTGAGTTGAAGACAACTTTAAAAATGAAGTCGAACGAACCGCGAAAAAAAATTGAGCGTGAACAATTTTTCCGGAATAAAAACGAAAAAAAATAATGGCTTAAAAAGTGCCTTCGATTTGTGCTTTGACGCTTAACAATGAGACATGAGACAATTCTAAAAACAGCCAACAGAAACATAAAAAGAGTGTCAATGTACTAAAAACTACTTATTTTGAACATTTTTCAAAACATTACTTTAACGACTCACATCTCATAAGCACATTTTCTCTGATGAATTTTGACAATACTGTTCCACCAGCTCATTCTGTCTAAAACTATGAACATACACTTAGAAATTACATCTGAAATACGATACATTTCAGTCTCAACAAAACGGTCAACTCTCAAATTTAACGAAAATGGTCATATGTTAAAACTACTGAGCTATAGATCATCGTAGTATCAGGTCAACAACATAAACCTTAAACCAGAAGCTGGTAGGACAAAATTCCACTTCACATATTATAAATAAGTTCAAGGATAAAAAATGGCTTTTTATAATTTTCTAATAAAAATTCTAATTTTGAAAAAACGCAGTATCGCGACAAAAAATTACTGCACTTTTCATTACTTATCCATTCAGAGGAAACTTATACGTACAGGGTGAAATATGTTGATAAATAACAATGGAACAGAAAGATTTTGAAAAAAAAGCGTTGGGAAAAATGGGATACCCATGGTATCTCATTTCAACATACCCATGGTAAAAACCGTAGATGACCTTCGAAATTTGACATTTGTATTAGTTCAAAATGAACACAAAAACAAAATTTGAAAATCAAAAAGAATATTTCAAAACGTCAGCATTGGTACAATTTTACACAGGTATATCAACGCAGGCGACAACGGAAACAAAATTGCCATAAAAATTATTGATTTCATAAAAAACTTTTAACGATTAAATTTTAAGGCGCCTGACTTTTTCACCGAGAACGCCTTATCTTCCAACTCACCTCTGAATCTTGTAAAAGCATAAACATCTATTTTTGCTAATCAAACAACGATACATAAGATGATACATATGATAAAAAGTACGCCGAAACCATTTACGCGAAAAAGTAATTTAATCATAATCGGTAATTATACAAATTACAGACCGATTTTCAATCATAGTCAAAATTATTTAAATCAAAAGAAAAACAGACTTTGGAAACAAGCCAAACGATAGCCCGAAGATTTAAAAAAAACGTATCAAGAAAAACTATTTCATACAATAAAAAAAAAATCAGGCCGGGATTCTAACTCCTGACCTTAGGATGCAGAAGAACACACTTTACCACAAAGCAAAAGAGGAAAGATCCTGACAGCTGCTCAGGTTCTATAATGAAGCAAGTCCAATTTTTTGCAAATTTATAACGAAAATTGTCCAAGGAAAAAAGTTTAGTTCCCAGTTACGACAAACTTGCAAAACAAAAAAGTACTATTCAAAACACCTGCTGGTATATATATATATATATATATATATATATATATATATATATATATATATATATATATATATATATAAATATACACTACAACTAAAATAAAGTAAAACAATGCCATACGGTATTGGAAGGCAGTAGTTGAAAATAGAAGTTCAAGCTCAAATTTTGACGAAGTTGCTAACAGGAAAAAAATCTTGTTAGCAATTATAAAACATTTGATATCGCAAGTGTAATGACATTAAATTGGTGTTTTCGAAAAGATGCCAACTTCTCAAACATATGTCAAGCAAAAGGTCAATAACTTAATGCATAAATTATAACTAGTTAAATCAAAAAACAATTAAGCTGAAGGAACTTATTCTTGCTAGTCCGGCATATTTTAACCCATCTCAAAAGAAGCTTAGAAAAAATCGTCAACATAATAATTTATTATGAAAGAATTGATCATTGCTGTAGATAGTTTAAGAAAGAACCCGCATTTGAGAGGCCCATATAAATAATTCTAACTAACAGAAAATTTTGTTGCCCAATTTTCAATCAAACTCTGGCTTTAATGGGTTCTTTTTAGGTTTTTTGATCTCAGGCGACGGCTTAGCTGTACACATTTCGGGTTCATCCCAGTGCTCTGAAACAGTTCCAACTGTGTAGCTAGATGTAGAGAATTCAAATTCCGGTGTCATCGGATTAAAATTATTTGCTCTTCCAGGCGGTTTAGCGCGGTTTTGACAATCCGCGGACTCAATTATTTTGTTGTTAGAAGCTGGATTGTAATTACTAAGCTTTCTGGGCATTGACTGAGTTCTTGATACGTTCGCTCGAGTATTTGATAGCTCTGGCTTTTGCTTGTTAGAGGAAAACATGATTGGCCCAAGATTGTTTGTTGGTTGGAATCGGTCAGCTTCACTGCCATTAGAGGGCAAGGCAAGGATTGGTTGATCTTTATTTCTACTTGAGCTATGTGCATTTCCCTGCTGGTTCATTGTGACGATGCTACTTGTTTGATGCGTTGCCACATCACTCTGATTCATTATTCTCATGTCGACGTCTCTGTTTGGCATTACGCATTCTGTTTTAGCAATGGGAACACTGAACATTGGATGATTTGGACGGAGTTTGGGATTGATAGAGGGAGCGCATATGTGTCGTGGACCGGAGAATTGTGGATACGAGCTCAAAATGGTTCCTCGAGGAAGTGTTCTATAATCAATATCAGCTGTTGCCATTTGTGTAACTTCGGGTTCCGGCATTCTATCCTGGTTAAAGATTGGTTCTCTAAGCTTTGTTGTATTACTCGGATCCCCGTGGAGCTGCACTGGCATCACTGGTGGATTAGTTACCCTTCCAGATCGTATTCTGGGATCCGCTAGGGTTGCCACGGATGCAGGCATTGGTGGGCTAATATCTGTACTCAAATTTGGAGGTGGCGAGAAACTGAACGGGTCAAAATGATTCGGCTGCAAAAGCTGAGACCCTAGAGCTTGATCACCCAGTATATTACTATTACTAACCACGTTTAAGCTCAAACTAGATAGAACCTGGTTACTTTTTGTTTCTTTTTCCGAGAATAGGTCGATTGTGAATTCTACTGGCATGAAGTCATTCACCAGCATTCGCATAACAACAACTTGGCAGTACAGCCTGGGATCCAAAACAGGTGTTTCGCCAAAATTATCAAATGCAACTATTTTCAATTCCGGTTCTCTTACTCTAGGACTTCTTTGTTTTGACTTGTGATTGTTAGCCTGAGCATAATCGTGCGACATGCCATGTACTTCAACACTGTCATTTTGAGCTAATACACTAGTAGTGTTAGAATCAAGTTTTTCGTATGGTGGAAGAGGAGTCGAATCGAAATCTCCGTCTAAGAGTTTAATAGGCTTGATGTTCCTTAGAGGTCGCCTCGAACGTTCTATTACTGAGTCTTTATTCCAACGTTTCATGCGCTTGAAGTATTTGGCGAAACTTGATGCTCGGAGTTTTCGATTTGAAGCCAACAATCGTGGATCCGGTAAGCCACTAAGACTAATTTGCTCGTCCGCAAACTTTTTGATTTTCAGGTTTCTTAGAAACGGCTCATAAGTACCTTTTACTTCATCTTTTGAATCAGATTCGGCCTCAGCGCTTTCAAAAGATTCATTCAATTCATCTCCATGTTTTGCCAATTTGGAGTTTAAATTGGACAAAATATCTACTGAGCTCGACGCAATAAGATCGTTCTGTGAAACCTGATTTTTTGCAAACATGGATTTGATACTTTCTGGAATTTCAATTTTATCCGTATTCATATTATTAATTTCGTCTTCCAAGGGTTCATTCAAGGCTTTGTCCGAAGGTGCCGGAAACCAGTTAGGTTGGGATGCAACCTTTGCGGAGTCGTAGAATTGTTTTTGAGGACTGATAGTCAAACTTTCAAATCCCGAGTTTGAATCACATTCGGTAGCATTGACCTCTAAAGGAGTCTTGAAGCACGCTTTTGCAATCTTATAATTTGCGACTACCTGGGGAATTGCTGTTGTTTGATCTACTTGAGTTTTCGTAGGAGTTTCAAATGATTCATTACAGGACTCTCGTTCTATCGAGGAATTCCTGAATGAAGCCACTTCCTCTTCAGAGAAAATCTCAACAGGTTCAGGAACCCAATTAGCTTCAGTCGATTTGGCATTGCTTCTGCCATACGTTTCTCGTAGAAATACGTCATCTTCAAACATGTGGGCTGTGTTTTGGACAGGAGATATGAACTCTGGCATGTCTAATGTAATAGCTATGTTTGGACTAGTCGTTTGAGCCCTTTGTTGACGAAATTGGTCAGAAAGCGAAAATCTTCTTTGCTCTGTTTCCACTACATGATTTGGATTCATATTAATGTGTTTCAGTGAATACTGAACTGGAACTGTTTTTTTTGGACATTGCCTTTCTGATTCTGGCAACTTCTGATGTTCTTCTTTCCGATGTTTAGTAGCTCCAGTTTTTTGTTTCTCTTGGCGAATATATGCATCCAACGAAGACGGCGCATTTATAATTTCTGATTGATTTCGGGCAGTTTCTAAAAAAATATCCAGCTCTTTATCCACATCCAAACATGGAGCTTTATCTGCAGATGAGACGGTTTCGTGCGAATTTAAACAGACTTTTGGATTTGATTCTTTCTTCGAGTCCTGATCGGTCAACACGGTCAGATTTTCTTCATTGACGAAACTCGCCAACCCACAATGGTATAGACTTTCTCGGTTTTTCAGTTGATGGTTTTTTTTGGAAAAGCTAGCGCTTTTAGGTTCAACTAGGAGCGAGTCTTGCTCGTTGTCGCTAGAACTTCGATACTGAGATTTCAAATATTGATTATCAAACTCGCAATAAGATGTTTTGCTGTTGAAATATGTTTCAGTTTTCTGATGATTTTCAAAAGCTGATGCTGCACCATTTGGAGAAATCTCTATTTCCACATTCGCTGTCTTTGAACTTGGGCCGACGGGTGAGTGAATGGGTTTCTCTTGCTGCTCCTGGAGAGCCTTGAACTGATAATCCACAAACTGTTGCATTAAAAAATCCAAATTAGCCCAGCCGTTTTGCACTGAAAAGTCGGTCAAAGTGTTAGAGGCACTGGGCTTTTTCTCTCCGATACTTATAGTATTCGAACTCGTTAATATACCAGTCTTACGAGGACTAGGTGTGGTAGGTTTGTGAGATACTGCACTCTTTGTTTTTTCGGTTTTATCAGAAAATACCCTGTCATATTGTAATACTTTAACGGACAAACTTTTATCAAGTTCATTTTCAACATTTTCACAACAATTTGCACTGGGCTCTTCTGTTTGCAATTTATCCAATTTTTTTTTTAGTTTTGCTTTCTTTTTCGACATTTTCTTGCGGAACTTTTTGGATTTGCTGTCAACAGAAGAGCTTCGAGACTCGCTCTCTGTCGACTCACATCGCTTGTCTTTTTTCTTTTTGTCTTTTTTGGAATTTTTCGAACTTACTTTCGTAGAAACTTTCAAATCATCATCTTTGATTTCCCCATCCAATGATGAATGTATTAATTTGCCCTTCGGAAAAGTGAACTTTCGATTGACCTGGGACTTTAGTTTAACAATTTCACTTCGTGGTTCCGAGTTCCGCCGGCGGTTTTTCACCTTGCTCGAAAGTCTTTCTTGTATCTCTCCCTCCGATGAGGAGTCATCATTATCACATTTTAGCCTTCTTTTGAGGTATGTGTATTTGGGTTGAGTTTGAGGTTGCATATTGATTTTATTATGCTGCAACGCATGCTTTCGCACAAGTCGTTCCCGTAAGTCATCGAAATCGCTTGATTCTTGACTCAGCTGTTCTACAGATTCGTCAATCTGACTTACATACGAATACTGACTCACATATGCATGTTTCATAGGTAAGTAACCATCATTGTAAGATTCATGATTACCTAATCCATTTTCTGAGCCTAGAACATCGTAAATTATAGGGTCAATTTTTCGCTTCTTTCCTTTATCTGCGGTCGGCAGCTCACCTTGGAATCCAAAATTTGAAACGGATTCTTTTTCGTTTGTTGAACTTATATTAGATCCACTTCTCTTCCTGGAAATCTTTTCAATCTTCTCATTAGAACTACTTTTATGTGTAGCCTTTTCTTCGGAATCAGAAGACAAAATTTCACCTTCTTCGACCAATTCACCTTCTTCCTTCTCGTCAGCCTCCTTGTTATTGTTTTCGTTTTGTATTCTGTTCGACAACGAGAAAGTCACAAGGGCTTCAATTTTTGCGTCGGAGCTATTTTCTTCGGACTGATCATCGGCTTCGTGAATTATGCTGCTCATAGGTACACTTTCTGTACTGGTATCATAGCAAGGTACCTCCGTTTTCATAACTCGAGTAGATAAGTCTGCTACTTCCTTTTCACATTATTTAAACTGATTTCAATTTCTGAAATCAAAATGAATGAGATAACGAACTATATAAAGCTGACGCGGTTTTTTCAATGAGCCTTAATTTATCATAAGCCTTAATTTGAAGAAGAAAATTTGATATGGAAAGAAGTAAAAGAAAACGAGGAAATAAAAAGAAAAAGACGAAAATATTGCCAGCCCGAAGAATCTGAGATGCAGAAATAAAGAACGCTGGATACCGCGAACAAAACTCCTATTTATAATTCAAAGAGGGACTCTCAATTGTGATGTGGATGAATCGCCTGAAATTTCAGGAACTCGGACATGACTGGATCGAGAAAAACGTTAATAGTCTTGGCGATAGTTCCATCGGATTTCAGTTTCTTCGTTGGAGCCACAAGGAAACTTAGTTCTTAATAGATTAATAACAGACAACAAATAAAACTACAAATTGAAGTATTTATTTAGTTAATGAGTAATGCTTCAATGAGAAGGAAGCATTTGTTCTACGCAATCTTGGCATCGATATATTTTTTTCGATCATTCTTGGCTTTTTGCTTTTTGTAATGCTCTAAAGGGTAACGTTTAACCTGTCCGCATGTGCTGCAATGTAATTCACAAAACTTTCGCTTGCCGTGCTCTTTAATTTTCAGCTCTACGTTGTCTAAAGGTTTCAAAAATGTGTGACAGAACTTGCATGACAGTCGCTTAATAGCTGGGTCAATTTTGAGGCACATCTTCTGACAGAGTTGTTTGACATTGTACATATAGTATCTTCCCAATTCAGGACATTCAGGTACTTGGTAGGAAAGATAAGAAGCTGCTTGGTGCAAGTAGTTGATTTTCTCGAAAGCGTCGCAGGTTGCACTTGGAACTCCACTGGCTAATTTGCGCTCTAGTCTTCGCTGCTTTTTAGTCGTCACCTTCTGCTGGGGTTTCACTTCTTCTCGCGTTTTTTGTTCATTTTGCATTCTGAAAAACACAAATTTGTGATCTTTTAGTGGTATTAGAGTTTAAGCAAATGACATCAATGAGATAACTTACGTTGAATAATCAAAATAAACAACAACTGAGAAAAATGATTAAATAAATTTCATGTAATTTCTAAGCAGGAGCACAACAGCGTATGGAGCTGAACAGCTCGTATATTGGTCCTTTCCCTCGTGGATAAATGGTCGATAAAATATCAATTTTTTAGCAAATTTTTCGAACTATTACTTGCAGTTTATAAAACGCGCCATTGTTCGATTTTGCTGATTTATACCGATTTTTTTAAACAATCGCCATTTTTCTGACGAGCCCAGGATTCATTCAGCAGAGATAAGGATATAGCTCAGACATTGTTCAAGAAAGCCATCCTGATCTAGTTCAACCTAATCGGCAACAAAATATACTAACTAACATAACGCTTCAAACAACTGTCAAATCCTCATATAGACAATAAAACCTTACGAAATCAATCAATCACATCATTTCAGTCAACAATAACTTGTCAAGCATCTTGCAGAGAAGATATTCTGTGACTTTGCAATTTTTAAGTTTCTCAATTACCCCATGACTCAAAGACTTTTTTCGTGCAAAATCTTTTGTTCCCCAGCTTCCCGAGAAAAAATTTCCAGCTTCCTTTTTCTTGACATAGAGATCTGATCATGGATGACGCTGTCAGATCCGAAATAGCCTATTACATGAAGTTCCAGTTCAGCTAATTGCAACTAGGAAATATATTTATGACTTCCTACTCTCACTCTGTTGAATCCAGCATGTGAAGTTTAGTCTCAAAATAAGATGCGAAAACTCTCAGATTAAACCTGAATATAATCATAGAATTATTCTTGACTTTCTTTAAAATTATATTTTATTGCCGAGGAATTACTGCGTGAAGGTTCAAAATTAACTTTTTCTGGGGTAAAGTTGAATTTGTCGCCGCTTAAACTTTAGTTATTTTTCTATTAGAAGACCTATTTGCTCGCTTTACTCGCTCAAAATTAGAAAACGCCAAAAATTTCAAAACGATTTTTCTTAACACAAAAAACTTTTCATATTTACTAAAACTCGTTAAACCACGATTGAAAGGGCTTTAAACTGATGTTTAATTTAACAAATAGACGTCCAGAAACATAAACGCGGGCGCAAAGTAGGTATACATGAACATTTAACAAACAGTAAACGCCGACAAAAGTTATGTAAGCTCCCGTTAAGCCGCAAACAAAGTTGTTGCCATGAAAAACTTTTGAAAGATCTGTAAATCGTAATTTTACTCCCTCGACCTCCGAAAGCACACAAAAGGATGAAAATTGATTCTCTCCTTTTAATGACGCAAACTTATGACACTAAGCCGATAAAACATGAATCTAAACAATTTAGGCCAAATAACTTTCTGGCGAAAAACATTAAATAGAGAATTACCAAAAAATCAGATTTACTAAACTTACTTATTACAGGAAAAATCAAAAACATTTTAAGGAAATTCCCTTACATACAAGAAAAAGAAACAAGCAGAGAACTAATAGACCGATAATTTTTCTTAAACGGCGTGTTTCCCGTTTAGAAAAAAGCAGGTCATGGCGCGATTCGAACCGAGGACCTTTGATATCCTAGTTGCAGGTTTTGCCTTTGAACCAAGTGAACCTAGAAAGCCAAAAGATCTGAATTCATTGAAAACAACCTATCAAATGATTCAAGTGATTCTGTTTTACAAGATGTTGAACCAAAAAAATCTTCACTCTGATTTGATGACTAGTTGCGATACAACACAAACATAAGCAAAACATAAGCACAGAGGCGAAGCAGACCTTTGCACCACTTGAGATGCAAAACTGGAAAAAAATAGTCAAAAATTTTGGAAAAAAATCGAAAAAATTAATCGAGAAAACATCTACTTTAGAAACTTAAAACAAATTAAATCAGTACATTGTAAAAAAATACCATCTGAGAACTTGACAGGAGTTAATATGACAGGAGCAGAAACCCTTAAAGTCGAAAAAAAATTTAAAAATTCGGAAAAAAATTCAAAACTATTAAAAGAATTGTTAAGCTCGCCCCCCTCAAAAACGCACACAAAACTTTTTTCGAAAAACGATGCAATATGGGGCCCACTAAACTGGTGTAAAATATGCCGACACCTATTAAGCCGAGAAAAAAGAAACCCAAACAAAAATGAAATTTTACAGGCAAAGCTTCGCTTCGCAAACACTTGGGAGAAGACTACAAATAAGCCTCGAATTAGCAAAAATTCGTCTACCTCCAAGATTCGAACCTGCGACCTGGTGATTAAGTCTCAGACATTATCAACTCAGCAACGGAAACTTAATAGGCTACAAACACAAGTATGTCGCAAGTGTAAACAAACCGAGCTGGTAAAATTACAAAAAAAAAAAAAAAAATGAATCCAGGATCTTGGAGGTGAGTCCTGTGCCTTAAGTTATTTACGGGAAAAAAAGTCTAGTACCCGATTGCAATACCCTCGCTATCTAAGAATAAAAAAAACAAGTTGAAAAAAATGTTAAAAACTGGGTGAACCAAAGTTTTTGTATGTCTCGATAAAAGCTGCAGGTACGTGTTTGATATTTTTTGAAGTTGTTATACTGATGCGAACGAAATGCGTAATTTCAAAGGTTTAACTTCGCCCAATACCGTAGTTGTTTCTCTTCTAAAATAAGCAAGAGTGAAAACTTTTGTGTTGTTGGAAATTTTCCATGGGCATAACAATTCTCTTTCAAAAAATTAGGATTCCCTTCTGCTGCAAGAAAAAATGTAATAACCAATTTGAAACAAACCCAATTTGAAACAAACACACTCGGTCATTTGTTTTATTTCGCTAAGAGATCTGAAAGTTAAAATCCACTTTTCAAATCAAAAGTTACATATTTTTTTGCGCCGCATTCGTTTTAGGCTAATGGAGAGTTCATTTATCTTTCTTTTGGCTAATGAATGTGAAATGACAAATTAAAATGAAAATTCATACCACTTAAAATCAAACTGAAGCGGGATGACTGTAAAACTTAGCGAACAGAAAGTTGCAAAAGTTTTGGAAAGAATTTCAACCTTCCAATTTCTTAACAAAAATGCCCTTAAAGCTCTTCGAAATTCATGATTTGACTCCTTTTCGATTAAATTAACTCAATTTGAGATAAGTGGACTATTCGGTAATTTTATTCCGCTGGGAAATCTAAACAATTGAGCCCACTTTCAAAATCAGAGAGCATAAAGTCAAAGCGCGCATCAAATTTGAGCACGAACTAAATTTAAAATACATATTTTTTGAAAATGACAAAAAACTCCTTACGGCCTGCATAAATGTCTTCCCTAAAATCATTGACACTTGAAAAACCACACGGCTAAGCAAATGTCTTCTTTTTGTTCATTGGCAGTTGCAAAGAAAAGAAATTAGTATTTACTGTATTCATTAACTATTCACTGTCGAACATATCACTAATTTCGTCTGCTTGACATTGAGAACGGAAGATTGGAAATAATAAATGAACAAACAAAATCGGGAAAAAAATGATCGAAAGTTTTTAAAAAAACAATTCTCAGCTGCCGAAGAAAAAAGCATATCAAATTACAGCTAATTGAATTTCAAGAACTTATGATTGACACTTTATTGATAAAATTTAACCTATCTAAGAAAACAAGATCAATAAGTGAACTTCTTTATTCCGCTGGGAAATCCTAAAATTGAGATCTAACTTTCGAAATTAGAAGTCGTTCTAGTTGTTTTTTTTGCGCAATACATTTTAAACACGTGACTAGTTACTTTATGCTAACACGTGCTCAAAATTTTTTTTAAATATACGAGACTATTTTTTTGCGCAACACATTTTTGCTATTCAGACCTAATAGCAAAAATAAGGGTATTTTCATACACGATTCTTAAGATCTAAATTAAATCTGAATTTAAAATACCGAACTTCAAACCATTCAACGACCACCACAATTATAACATTATTTAAGCTGTTGTTAATCTATATTTCTCTTGCACTCATGGTACGCGCGTAAAACTAGTTTCTTCAGACTGTCGTAAATTATCAATTTCAATTAAATGACATCAATAACAATTACATACAGCTTCATAAACTTCGTTTGCCGCTTCACAAATAAAAGACCAGGAAACCATCTATGATTTCATGAAGAGACGACTGGTCTAAGATGATGCGGGTGCAGCGGCGACTGCGGGCTTCTTGAAGAATTCCTTCTTTCCGTCCTTGAATCCACTTCGGAATCTCTTAGCCACTCTGCGGAGGTGCTTGGTCTTTCCTACTCCGGTGGTCCTCCTCCTCTTGGACTTCTCGGACCAGTTGAAGCGTCTCATCTTCTTATCCGGGTAGCCACACGAGGAGCACTTCTTCTTCTGGATGTGGTAGGACCTCTTGCCACACCTTCTGCACGTCATGTGCACCTTGTGGTTCCTCTGACCAAACGAAGTGGTACCTTTAGTCATCTCTCAAACCGGATCTGAAGACATGTAACACTTTTTATATGAACCATGTGAACAATTTTCGGATCTCTTCAATTACTCGTTATTCCCTTCCACTTTTAGAGCATCACTTTTCGAGCTGTAGAGCATCCAAATCAGTCCCACATACTGAGAAAATCTCCGCATAACTAAATATTTTCGTAAAACTACAACGAAATTGATTAAACAACTTCTTAATTCAATATTCAATCAAAATCAATTCAATATGATCTTAAAATCTATAGTTCATGCTTATAATTTAGTCGTTTAAACGTGTTCTCGAGATTCAACGAAAATGGGGATTTTATTGGCTTACCGTGTATTTTGCCTAATACCTTTTACTTTCATACATTACATTACTTTTCAAATAATTTATTCAACGTACTTACACGAACTGTTTAAATGCAAAATAAGCTGTTTTGCTAATCTACAATTTATTTCCTTGGGATAACCAAAAGAAAAATTACAAGAGACAAAAGACAATCGATGCTTTAATGCACGAGTTGTCTAAATAGTAAATAACAAAAACAAACAGAGCATCAAATATTGTTTTCGTTCACTGTGTAATCACGTCTGAGACGGGACAGAAATAGCAGCTGTATGTGGCGTTGCAGGTCTCTTCATTTTCTTGGCTGAAACTGCAGCCACCTCAACTTTACCCGTCGTTAGTTGTTCCATTTTGGCACACATTAAATCCCTCACAATACAGTTGGACAAGAAAGCGTTTTGAGCCGAACTATTTCGGTTCGAGCGTTTCTCAACTTTTCGCGCAGCTCGCTCTCGGACCATAGCCTCGTCATCATCGTCCAACAGAACAAATTCTTCAAAAACAGGGTCCGCCGGTTTTTCTTTGCTCGATACGGTTGAAGAAGAAATTAAGTCCGATTTTGAATCACTGCTCTCAGTGACAATAATTTCTTCAAACGGTCCTCGTAATAAATCAGGAATTGGTTGGTCTTTGAAAAACAAACTAAATTCGTCAATAAGAAGCGGGTTAAACTCAAGTAAGGGCGTGACATTGTTCCAAATTGAAGTTTCGTCCATCGAACTTGACGCAAAAGTATCCAAAATAACGTTGAACAACTTCGGACTATCACTTGAACACATTTCAACTTTCTGCAAAAACAGTTTTGCTCTTTCAAAAGCGCGGAACTCCAGAAACATAAACGCGGGCGCAAAGTAGGTATACATGAACATTTAACAAACAGTAAACGCCGACAAAAGTTATGTAAGCTCCCGTTAAGCCGCAAACAAAGTTGTTGCCATGAAAAACTTTTGAAAGATCTGTAAATCGTAATTTTACTCCCTCGACCTCCGAAAGCACACAAAAGGATGAAAATTGATTCTCTCCTTTTAATGACGCAAACTTATGACACTAAGCCGATAAAACATGAATCTAAACAATTTAGGCCAAATAACTTTCTGGCGAAAAACATTAAATAGAGAATTACCAAAAAATCAGATTTACTAAACTTACTTATTACAGGAAAAATCAAAAACATTTTAAGGAAATTCCCTTACATACAAGAAAAAGAAACAAGCAGAGAACTAATAGACCGATAATTTTTCTTAAACGGCGTGTTTCCCGTTTAGAAAAAAGCAGGTCATGGCGCGATTCGAACCGAGGACCTTTGATATCCTAGTTGCAGTTTTTGCCTTTGAACCAAGTGAACCTAGAAAGCCAAAAGATCTGAATTCATTGAAAACAACCTATCAAATGATTCAAGTGATTCTGTTTTACAAGATGTTGAACCAAAAAAATCTTCACTCTGATTTGATGACTAGTTGCGATACAACACAAACATAAGCAAAACATAAGCACAGAGGCGAAGCAGACCTTTGCACCACTTGAGATGCAAAACTGGAAAAAAATAGTCAAAAATTTTGGAAAAAAATCGAAAAAATTAATCGAGAAAACATCTACTTTAGAAACTTAAAACAAATTAAATCAGTACATTGTAAAAAAATACCATCTGAGAACTTGACAGGAGTTAATATGACAGGAGCAGAAACCCTTAAAGTCGAAAAAAAATTTAAAAATTCGGAAAAAAATTCAAAACTATTAAAAGAATTGTTAAGCTCGCCCCCCTCAAAAACGCACACAAAACTTTTTTCGAAAAACGATGCAATATGGGGCCCACTAAACTGGTGTAAAATATGCCGACACCTATTAAGCCGAGAAAAAAGAAACCCAAACAAAAATGAAATTTTACAGGCAAAGCTTCGCTTCGCAAACACTTGGGAGAAGACTACAAATAAGCCTCGAATTAGCAAAAATTCGTCTACCTCCAAGATTCGAACCTGCGACCTAGTGATTAAGTCTCAGACATTATCAACTCAGCAACGGAAACTTAATAGGCTACAAACACAAGTATGTCGCAAGTGTAAACAAACCGAGCTGGTAAAATTACAAAAAAAAAAAAAAAATGAATCCAGGATCTTGGAGGTGAGTCCTGTGCCTTAAGTTATTTACGGGAAAAAAAGTCTAGTACCCGATTGCAATACCCTCGCTATCTAAGAATAAAAAAAACAAGTTGAAAAAAATGTTAAAAACTGGGTGAACCAAAGTTTTTGTATGTCTCGATAAAAGCTGCAGGTACGTGTTTGATATTTTTTGAAGTTGTTATACTGATGCGAACGAAATGCGTAATTTCAAAGGTTTAACTTCGCCCAATACCGTAGTTGTTTCTCTTCTAAAATAAGCAAGAGTGAAAACTTTTGTGTTGTTGGAAATTTTCCATGGGCATAACAATTCTCTTTCAAAAAATTAGGATTCCCTTCTGCTGCAAGAAAAAATGTAATAACCAATTTGAAACAAACCCAATTTGAAACAAACACACTCGGTCATTTGTTTTATTTCGCTAAGAGATCTGAAAGTTAAAATCCACTTTTCAAATCAAAAGTTACATATTTTTTTGCGCCGCATTCGTTTTAGGCTAATGGAGAGTTCATTTATCTTTCTTTTGGCTAATGAATGTGAAATGACAAATTAAAATGAAAATTCATACCACTTAAAATCAAACTGAAGCGGGATGACTGTAAAACTTAGCGAACAGAAAGTTGCAAAAGTTTTGGAAAGAATTTCAACCTTCCAATTTCTTAACAAAAATGCCCTTAAAGCTCTTCGAAATTCATGATTTGACTCCTTTTCGATTAAATTAACTCAATTTGAGATAAGTGGACTATTCGGTAATTTTATTCCGCTGGGAAATCTAAACAATTGAGCCCACTTTCAAAATCAGAGAGCATAAAGTCAAAGCGCGCATCAAATTTGAGCACGAACTAAATTTAAAATACATATTTTTTGAAAATGACAAAAAACTCCTTACGGCCTGCATAAATGTCTTCCCTAAAATCATTGACACTTGAAAAACCACACGGCTAAGCAAATGTCTTCTTTTTGTTCATTGGCAGTTGCAAAGAAAAGAAATTAGTATTTACTGTATTCATTAACTATTCACTGTCGAACATATCACTAATTTCGTCTGCTTGACATTGAGAACGGAAGATTGGAAATAATAAATGAACAAACAAAATCGGGAAAAAAATGATCGAAAGTTTTTAAAAAAACAATTCTCAGCTGCCGAAGAAAAAAGCATATCAAATTACAGCTAATTGAATTTCAAGAACTTATGATTGACACTTTATTGATAAAATTTAACCTATCTAAGAAAACAAGATCAATAAGTGAACTTCTTTATTCCGCTGGGAAATCCTAAAATTGAGATCTAACTTTCGAAATTAGAAGTCGTTCTAGTTGTTTTTTTTGCGCAATACATTTTAAACACGTGACTAGTTACTTTATGCTAACACGTGCTCAAAATTTTTTTTAAATATACGAGACTATTTTTTTGCGCAACACATTTTTGCTATTCAGACCTAATAGCAAAAATAAGGGTATTTTCATACACGATTCTTAAGATCTAAATTAAATCTGAATTTAAAATACCGAACTTCAAACCATTCAACGACCACCACAATTATAACATTATTTAAGCTGTTGTTAATCTATATTTCTCTTGCACTCATGGTACGCGCGTAAAACTAGTTTCTTCAGACTGTCGTAAATTATCAATTTCAATTAAATGACATCAATAACAATTACATACAGCTTCATAAACTTCGTTTGCCGCTTCACAAATAAAAGACCAGGAAACCATCTATGATTTCATGAAGAGACGACTGGTCTAAGATGATGCGGGTGCAGCGGCGACTGCGGGCTTCTTGAAGAATTCCTTCTTTCCGTCCTTGAATCCACTTCGGAATCTCTTAGCCACTCTGCGGAGGTGCTTGGTCTTTCCTACTCCGGTGGTCCTCCTCCTCTTGGACTTCTCGGACCAGTTGAAGCGTCTCATCTTCTTATCCGGGTAGCCACACGAGGAGCACTTCTTCTTCTGGATGTGGTAGGACCTCTTGCCACACCTTCTGCACGTCATGTGCACCTTGTGGTTCCTCTGACCAAACGAAGTGGTACCTTTAGTCATCTCTCAAACCGGATCTGAAGACATGTAACACTTTTTATATGAACCATGTGAACAATTTTCGGATCTCTTCAATTACTCGTTATTCCCTTCCACTTTTAGAGCATCACTTTTCGAGCTGTAGAGCATCCAAATCAGTCCCACATACTGAGAAAATCTCCGCATAACTAAATATTTTCGTAAAACTACAACGAAATTGATTAAACAACTTCTTAATTCAATATTCAATCAAAATCAATTCAATATGATCTTAAAATCTATAGTTCATGCTTATAATTTAGTCGTTTAAACGTGTTCTCGAGATTCAACGAAAATGGGGATTTTATTGGCTTACCGTGTATTTTGCCTAATACCTTTTACTTTCATACATTACATTACTTTTCAAATAATTTATTCAACGTACTTACACGAACTGTTTAAATGCAAAATAAGCTGTTTTGCTAATCTACAATTTATTTCCTTGGGATAACCAAAAGAAAAATTACAAGAGACAAAAGACAATCGATGCTTTAATGCACGAGTTGTCTAAATAGTAAATAACAAAAACAAACAGAGCATCAAATATTGTTTTCGTTCACTGTGTAATCACGTCTGAGACGGGACAGAAATAGCAGCTGTATGTGGCGTTGCAGGTCTCTTCATTTTCTTGGCTGAAACTGCAGCCACCTCAACTTTACCCGTCGTTAGTTGTTCCATTTTGGCACACATTAAATCCCTCACAATACAGTTGGACAAGAAAGCGTTTTGAGCCGAACTATTTCGGTTCGAGCGTTTCTCAACTTTTCGCGCAGCTCGCTCTCGGACCATAGCCTCGTCATCATCGTCCAACAGAACAAATTCTTCAAAAACAGGGTCCGCCGGTTTTTCTTTGCTCGATACGGTTGAAGAAGAAATTAAGTCCGATTTTGAATCACTGCTCTCAGTGACAATAATTTCTTCAAACGGTCCTCGTAATAAATCAGGAATTGGTTGGTCTTTGAAAAACAAACTAAATTCGTCAATAAGAAGCGGGTTAAACTCAAGTAAGGGCGTGACATTGTTCCAAATTGAAGTTTCGTCCATCGAACTTGACGCAAAAGTATCCAAAATAACGTTGAACAACTTCGGACTATCACTTGAACACATTTCAACTTTCTGCAAAAACAGTTTTGCTCTTTCAAAAGCGCGGAACTCAAAATATAATCCAAGAAGTAATGATATTTCAACGTTCACCAGTTTGGCAATTTCTCTATAAAGTTTCGGATATTCTTCGAAAATCAAGCTGATTTCACGAACTTTTTCATGTGAACTTTCGTCGTTTAAGTTCAACTGTGATAGTAATGTGAGAAATGTTTCGTATTTTTCTTGACCAAGGCCATTGAGCATGTTCAGCAAAATTTCCTCTCGCATGCTTTGAATTCTGCTTTCCAATTCTGGTGTCGGTTCTGGGTTGAAACTTTGCTTCGTAAATGAAACCATTGACGAGTAGTTCTTCTTGCTCTGTTGCCAGTTTTTTCGACGTCTAATCACTCGCTTTTGTACATTGGTATCATTCGAAGATCCAAAATTGTTGCTAAAATTCGATAACCTATTTGCTGCTATTTGACCTTTGGCATCTGATGACGTTTTGACAATATCTGGAAAGTTTTTAGTTGATTTTGTAGGTGAACTCATCTTGATAATCTTTTTAGGCGAACATCCAATTGAAGTTTTCATAGCTTTTCGGACCAATTTATCGCTGATCACTTTGGCTGGACTCTTCCGGAACTTTTTGGGTGAGCTCGAAAATGTGGGCAGAACTACATTTGGACGCTCGTCTTCTTCGTTTCGTGATTTTTCTTGAGGATACTTCAGAGTTTCTTGATTAACAGCCGAAATTGAGTGACTATTTTCTGGATTGTCGTCAGACATTTCATTGTCGCTGTCAACTTGCGAAGTTTCATTATTGTCTTCTCCCAAAATTAATTCCACGTTTATTCCACAACTACTATTAGAAGCTTGTGTTGATTCGAATTTTGCTCGCAGCTGGTCTGAAAAGTCTACTAATGTTTTCTGAATGCTTTCTACGAAACTCATTCCTTTATCTTCGTCAATGTGTTTCAAAATTTGCATCCACATCGGCAAGGGCCATTCTGCATGAGCAACCTGCATTTTATAAGGAGGTTTAACTTCTTCATCACATATCCACGCAACATCTGTAGGCAATACAGGTAACTCTTTGTATTTTTCTAGGTACTTGACTGGATTAGGAATATCACTCTCGCGTAAAAAATAGTAACGCCGTAAAATTCGCTGTGGATTTCTGGTTGGTAACAGATGATGGCATATGAGGTCGGCAACAGTTCTTACTGAGAACAGCATGCGACCCGTTTTCGCGGACTCAATCATAGCAAAATCTGACATGCCTAAAGCAATGGCACAATCTTCAGGGTCGAGCCAAGTGTTGCCCTTCTCTTCACAAGGACTAAACCTCTTAGGTCTGAAGAAACAGTATGGTAATAACTCCCTGTACATGAAGACTTCAGAGTGTACAATAATACGAAGAAGCTGATTTGGAAGTTTTCCAACTCTCGACTGAATTTCGTAATTGAAAGGAAAACTTACAACTTTGGATGCCAACTCCAAATTTATTACTGAAATATGTCCGAAAACGTCTTTTTTGCACCTTTTCAGATCTAACACAATCTGTCTACTTGCATTTGAGACATGCTTCCAATTTTTCAACGTGTAACAAAGTAGAAAATTTTGAGTTAACAACTGAACAAACATCTGCATTTGTTGCTTCAAAGTGCTCTGCAACAATTCCAAGGTCAAACTATCATCATACTTTCTTTTTCTCGTCTTAACCGAATTCGAATACGTTATTTTTGGCAATACTAGAGTTCGGCATATCGAAGGAACGTCTACTTTTTTCGTGATTCCCAAATAATTCAAAGCTTCTTGGACCAAAAACTCTTTTTCTTCTTGCGGAATCTCGAACTGCCGTTTAACCTTTTCTAGTTCATCTTCTTTCCATGCAGATTTATAGACACAAAGATTGTAGTCGAAGTCTGGATCTGAATCGTTGTCCGACTCTTGAGGCATGTGTTCCACTTCACCTTCTGATAGCAGTCCTTGTAGCCACTGTCTCCATGTTACGTCGTCTTCGTCCGCACAACTAGAAGGAGTCGGCGCCGAAAAACTCAGATCATTACAAGATGACGTTTCAACCTGATTAAAATTGGACAAACATCCACCGTTAGAAGTGCAACCCATTTCAAGTTCATCGAACGTCATGGGGAGCTCGAATTTGTTGATGCTTTCTAGTTCCAGGTTTAGACGTTTTCTCGTTCTCGAAGCAATGTTTTCCGCTGTTTCGACATTCGACTGGTCTTTGCAACCCAAGTCAGCGAAAAGCTCAGACGCTTCTGGTAATTCGTACTCCGGAGGAAAATAATCGTCATCATCGTCTGTGTCTTCCAATTCTTCGCCAAATGGAAACATCTGGTCCTCGACTGAAATCTTTTCACGCTTCGCAGGAAATTTCTCCTGCAGTAAAGCCAAAAACGGATCTGTATCTGTAGCTTCCTTAGGTAGTTTGCGCTTTTGTGATCGTGTCAGAATCGCCTTTGCTTCAGGCTCCCCATCGCCTAACTCGGTCTTCTCTGACTTTGGAATCATTGATTCGGATGATTCTTTTCCAGCCAAAAACTCTTCAGTTAACAAATCTTGAACCAAGGGACTTTTAATAACAGCATGTATAAAATTTCTCACATTGTAACCTTGCAAATTGAATTTGAACTTTTTAGTTCGCAGACTATGGTCTAGATCCTGATCGGTGAACTTTTGTTCTTCATCTTCACTGATTTTCGGCAGGGCGTAGTGATTGTTATGAAGACCCCGTCTGTCACCTGCTTTGTTCAGTCGAGCTCTAGGTTCTACTTTATGCGATGTTGATGCTTCTGACACCTCAGATGACGTTAAAACTTCAGATCGATTCATGATAGATTCAGCTCAGCACATCTGAAAACATGAGTATGAATATTTTGAAAACAAACTTAAAATTCAAATCCTATTTCACTCTTTTCACGTATTTCAAGAAAAAGACAGTAAAAAATTAAATTGCAATAATTAACCCGAAATATAAGTCTAAAACTAGAAAGGAGACTATAAAAATCTCAAAGATAATCTATGAAAATTGATTCACGTGAAATGACTTCAAAATTAAGCTAAAGCACCACTATTGGAGAACATCATCTGGAACAGCGAAGTTACTTTTCATTTTGCGAATGATGTCCAGCCTTTTCTGCCAATTAGACGTGTAGTCCAAATTTTTCTGTTTGAACAAGTAACCATGACATGCCATACTAGCATGTAAGGCCATTTGACGGACATACATGGCCAGGTTGCAGTCGGAGACAATCTTTTCCTCACGGGATGAATGCAGAACCCAAGGTTCTAATTCCGACTTGCAAATCAGTTTAACGCAATTGCGCTTCGAGTCTGTAGGCGTGACTACTATACTCACAAAATTCAACTCTGTTTTGATAATTGGCTGCGTCAGTCGAGGTGTTTTACTGTCGTTGTAAATGATGAGAACGGCATCATTTCCTATGAGAGCTTTTTTCCTGTTACAGTCCGCGTCATCTTGAGGGTCCGGAGTCGGCATCAAAGTTGAAACGTGGAACATAATCTGGAAGAGTTCTTCGATCCAGCAAATGGCTAACTTTCCGTCTCTTTCCTGTATCGATTTGTCCAGGGCTGCATTGTATATTTTCTGCTCCTTGTTGCATTCGGAGAGAAATAAAACCGATCCCAGACCCCTGATGAAATCGGTGTATCGGTCGCTTCCACAAATATTTGACAAAACCGCACGTTCATCTTGCTCTTGGTCTTCATCAACATACAAAACGCCAACTTTGTGCGTGTTAAAAGGCAGCCAATTGTCAAGGTAATTAATCTCCTCTTTGGCATCTTCGTTTTCGGGAAGACAAAAAATTGGGTTGAATTCTTTCTTTTCAAAACCATCCCTAATCTTACTTCGTTCGCTAGGTTGCTGAACTAGCGTCCCGAAAAGTTGGTAAAACACAGTTGCTGGATTACTGAAATCAAAATTGGAGGATTTTGTCTCGGTATTTGGTCCCTTTGTCAAAGTTCTTTGCCTAGGTCGAATTACAAGTGGTCCCGTTGTTACTGCAGATGATGCATGTCGTTTCTTTACTAGTGTTTCTTTGGATTCGCGTCGGCTCTGGGTCTGACTTTGTTGCAACGATGTCAAAGCTTTATTTCCGTTGTTCATATCATCAGCGGTTAAATCGTCAAGAGAACGAGACCTGAGCAAATTGGAAAAATCAAACGAAACTCTTCGCTTCCACCATGCAGCTCCTAATATCGACTGGCGGGCGATGAAGCTCGGTATGACAAATGTACTTCCGTCAGATATACTCTCCAACTCAGCGCTATCAGTCAATTCTCCCAACTCCGTACTTCCATCACAGCTTGACATTACTCTAATGTCTTTTCCGTCCGAGCCATTCGTGGAAACAGACGACAAAAGTGAGGTTAGGTTTTCCAGTCCAAAATCACTAGAGACTAATGGAACCATGCCACCCTGGCTCTGGGTGCGAAAGAGGTAGGAAAGGTTCCCAGTGGGGGTCCTGACGTACACTTCTGCCCATCGTGAGATCCAGCAAGAACAGTGTTTGACTTCCTCTATCGCATTCAAAAATGAAGGTAATCTTTGTCGCTTGCTTTCTATGCAGGTGCTTTTTTCTGTTGGTTTCTTTCCATGAGGCGTCTGAGGAGTCGATTTATGTCTCTGTCGATCTGTCTTTGGCTTCGGCTCTTCCTTCAAACTCTCGCTTGATCTCTCGTTGCATTCAGAACAAAGGCCATTCTCTTGTAATTTACTGATGTTTCCACTTGTTGTTATAGTAACCACTCTGTTGTTTACAATCCAGGTTTTTGACTGTCCGTTCTCAAGCAAGAACTTACTAATCTCACACCGCTTAGGCTCCGAAAGAGTTTCGCAAAAAACGTGTTTAATTATTACATCCATGCAAACCTCAAGGGCATCTAATTGCCAATTCAGAATTTCACTTAAACTCGAATTTGTGTCGGATTTAGTTGTAATCTTCTCTGTAGCTTCGAAACTATCTCGGCTGGTTTCTTGATTTGCGTGGTTATGTCTACTATTTTCATTCCCAGTAGTTTTGGCAGCCGTTTTGGAATGATTTGCGTGATTAAGCCGTTGCTGAATTCCGGCAATACGATTTTGTAGTTCTCTTAAAATCAGTTTTTTAAGCTGAACTCTATACGCGACACGACACTTCAGGAACCAAACGCAAATTAGGTTCAGAGCAACTTCTACACAATACTTTGAGTACGTTTCATAATCAACGAACTGCAAAATTACACTAAGAATTTGTTTGTGGTCTTCGGTGTTCAAATTGTGCTGCAAAGTGGGTACCTGAGACAGCATAAAAATCAAATCCAATGCTGGAACCGACATTGTCCTCGAACTCTTGACCTTAAAAATATTGGACAGAATGATGGGAACAGATCTTATACATAGCTGAGGACATTCAAGGAAACAGGCCGAAAGAGCGCACAGACAACTCACTCCGTATTTGGAATCTTGAATCGCATTGGCAAAACAGTCAATGATTCTTCTTGATTTTACACCCAGTGGAAAAGTAACAAGGCATATCAGACACTGGAACACAGAACTCCTGTACGACCCAAATGAGTCTACATACATAGAGTAGTTTTCAGCATTCGGGAAAAACCTCAATTTGAAACCTGTTGTCGTTAGTTCAGCCAGACTACAGAGACTAATGACCAGTTGCTCTAAGTATGTTCTTCCAAGAGAAATTGTATCTTCACCGCTTTCAATAAGAGATGATCCAACTACTTTTTGCTGAAAGACCTGCTCGACGATTTCTTGATGTTGTAAGAACGGCGGTACACTCTTAACCACACTTTCGAAGATCTTCCAATCTTTCTGGTCTCGAAAGCAACAAAAAAGAATTTTCAGCCCAACAGTTAAGAGACTTTCAATTTTGAAAGTTAATACACAATTCGATAATTCGGAAACTAGCAGGTGTAATTGCAAAACTTTCTTTTGTGTCGAAAACTGGGTCAAATTCACGTAAAGCTCCGGAGACCAGAAATTTAGCTCCCCGAAATCGATCAGCGCATTTCCAAATCTAATCAAAGCGTCAAAAAGTAACATCATTTGACAGAATTTATCGTGACCCTGCAAACAATCTGCGACAATGACTTCGCTTAAGGCAAGCGTTCGTTGAAGGTAAGTAGTCATAAAGAACTTTTTCTCAAAGGAAGAGCCACGGAAGTCACTATCACTAAGGTTTTTTTCGAAGGACATCAAAATTTCCTTGGACTCATGTGAGAAGCTTTCGCAAACATCAAAATAGAGTGTCAAAACTAACGTTGCGTGTTCATCTAGTAATCTTTCCCATTGAACTTTCGAAACTAGTTGTGAGAAAACTCTTCCTAAGTCGTCCCGGTTCAATCTAGCAGTTTTAGAATTGATCAGTTGGGACATATGTCCAAATAGTTTGTTTAAACGGTCAAGCTCCGTTTTAATCACAGGCTCTTGAAACCTTTCAATGTAAATGGCAAGTCGATTCAACCATTTGCAATCAACAATTCTGTTGCAAAGAAACAAAAAATCAAAGCTTTGAACCAGGAATTGAAGTGAAACTACATATAAACCTTTATCCACAGTCTCAGTTAAGTTCAAAATGTTCAGTTCAGAGCTACTGTTGCGCATAAGATTAATTTGTTTTGCGAAAAACAATTCGACATTTGGCATAAACTCAGAAATTACCTTGTTCGCGCTTGTGCTCTCTCTTCTTAAGCAAATGGCAAGAATTTGATAACAGTCGGAAAAATCTCTTTCTCCCGAACTCATAAGCTTTAATATAACTCTAACAGCAGACTGGTCAATAGTCCTATTTCCGAGATCTAATCGCTCCATTAAACATAGTAATGTATCACAGATCATTGAACTTGCCTTCAGACTAAAAAGATTATCGTCAATAATACTGCAGTACAGTTCAATCATAGGAGCCTTCACTGTACCGACTGATTTTTGCTTCAAAGATGCATTGTATAATCGTAGGGCAATGAACCCCCAAGTATCAGTCCTGATAATTTTAGTGATGAATAGTACGGCTAACACGGTAGCTTCATGAGTGCATGACTCTTCGATGAGGCAAATGACATCCTTTAATTTTTCTAAAGAAAATAAATACGGTTGGCTTTCCAGAAGGTCAACAAAAATGTCAGTGGATATAAGGAATCGTTTTTCACAGCCAATTCTTGAATAAAGGCGAAGGTGAACAATGAGAATTTCCACGAATTGAATACGCACTTCAGTAACAAAAAATTTTGGATTACTTTTCATGACTTTATAAATGAGCAGCAACATATCATCACATCCTTCTAAAGTTAACACTTCCACGAAAATCGATTGAAACGTTTGCACTGCTATATTCAAATCACTTGCATTATCAGAAAGATCAAAATGGTCTACCAAAACCGACATTATGTTGATAATTTTCACCCATAGCTGCTCGTTTAGAATGATTCGGCTATTTAAATTTCTGCTCAAAAAATGAAGAACGTATTTCTTTACGCGTAGCGATGACTCTGAGCTCTTTAAGGATCTCAATGTAAATGTTAAAATATCCATCCAAGTGTCCACGGGTAAAGGATTGACATGAGTTGCCAGTTGCAACCAAACTGATGCCAACTTTTCTTCATCAGCGTCTATTCTTCGCAATTTCGTCGTAAATTCTTTGAGTTGTTTTGATTGCTCGTCACTTGGCAACAGTTCCTAATGAAATTGCTACGCTTAAAAGATTGAGTCAAATGACACAGAGGCGAAGCTGAGCTTCGCACCACTTGCAATACAACAAGGATGATTGCACCATGACACTAACAAAAATTAACAGACATGACTTCGAACAACGTTACAATTGAAGAAGGAAGTGGAAAAACGATAAAACAATAAAAAACACACACAAAAAAAAACAATTTTTCCGTGTTTAAATTTATTGAGTTTTTCAAAGAGTTCGTAGTGAGGTTGAATTTAGGAGTTGAAATTTGAGAGTTCACATTGCTTCTTTATAGTCTATATCACCGCAAATCCATTTCATGATCTTCTTACTTAGTTCCTCAAAAAGATAAAAATTCGATTTCTTAAGTTCCCAGCGTTCTGATGAAAGTAGAGTTGGGTTCAAAATGGCTCAATACAAGTGAGCTTTACTCCATATTGGGAGAATTTTCGACGTAATTCATGTCATTTAAAATAGACAATTGATTGCTTTGTTCACTCTGAACTTAACATGATCTATCAATTAAGACTCTCATTGAAGATAAGTCCAACATCTTTTGGATAGTTTTTTTGCAGGATTTGTCTGCCATTCATCTCGATAAAGGTTTTCAAGATCATTTTTTGGCTTTGTGCTTTTTAATTCGGTAAAAATAACTTTTTTCTTTCGGATTAAACAGTAATGCATTTTGCACACTCCAGTTATGTAGATTGTTGATGTCACACCGAGGTTCCTCAAATTTATTTTCCTTGCCTCCGAAGTCAAGCTTCAGGTCGTCTGCAAAAAGTAGCATTAGGAATGAAATAACAATAGTCGGGAGGTCGTTGGTGTAAATTAGAAAAAGAAGTGGTCCTATGACCGAACCCTGGGGGAAACCTCAAGTGATTGCTCTTTCGCTCAATTTTCTTGGGTTTACTTTTACTGTTGCAATCTGCCCGTCACATAGTCTTTAACGAGATCTAAAAACTGTCTTGACAGGCCAGATAGGAGGATATTCTTAAGAAATTCATGTTTTATCATAACGAAAGCCTTGGAAAAGTCAATAAGTATTATAAGACAGTTCTGGTCTTGTGCTCCTACTTCTACTTAAATCTGCCAATATTTCCAGAAATCAGACAATATTTCCAGAAATCAGACAATATTTCCAGAAACAATTCATCTATTGTCCGAAACATTTTTTTTTTTGAAATGATCGACGTAATATTTAGGAGAGTGATTGGTCTTTAATCCGATACTCGGATCCTATCTCCCTCTTTGAAAACTGATGAAACTTTACCTTGCTTAATTTTGTTGGATACTTTCTGAGTCCTCTAATATTGAGAAACAGATTTTTCAAAGAATGAAAGGCGGTTTTGCAAGTTTCGTTTCAATGAAATAGGTGGCAGTTTGTCAGGTCCTCAATTTTTTTTCTCATTTAGATTTTTTTAGCTCATTTTCTACTTGATCTTCGGCTTTCATTTCGGGAAAAGCTGTTAAAACTTTCATCGCTATCAATCGGTCTTGAATAATTATTCACTAATTCCATTATAGTCTCATCCATAGTTACTTCTCTGTTGTTTTCTTTATGACGCTTTTCAAAAGAAAGGTTGTCTTTCTGTATACTCTTAACAAATTTGAAGATTCTATTCATGATTCTGCCCACAAAGAGATTTTTCTCGAACTCTGTTCTATGAGTTGACTGCATATCTTCACGGTTGGTTTCAAGCTGTAAGTACTCTAACTTCCTTTGATTTATTACCCTTCTTGTATATCTTTCTACGAAGCGACGAAAGCATGTTTAGTAAGTTCGATGTTGGGTGAGTTATCCACGGTGGGAGACTGACGTCTCTTGGTCCCCTTAGGTGCATGTCTTTCAACGATTTCATTTATCTAGTTATGATACCACAAGTGTGTGGTAACATCGAAATTGCTGTAGCAGTTAAGTTGAAGCTTGTTTCTGCTTATTTCGGACGATATTTCCTGTTAGTTACAGTAGCTGTAATAATTCTCTAACTGTTTCCTCGCAATCCAGTAGTTTAGGTTGAAAAATTAAGGATAATGATCGCAGAACCCTTCCATGGACAGAACTGGTTCGATGCCGGAGCTGAGAGTTTCATCTGATGTTAGGCTGAGACCTAGTATTAAGGAAGTGGAGTCCTCAAAGTTACAATTTGAGTCAGATTGATATCAATCAATAAAGAGATGAAGTCTTCGTCGTACGCGCAGCTCGTTCCGTATGTATTCGATTCGATTTCGGGTAAGTTGAGATCTCCGGCAGATTTTCCGGTTAAGATTAAATTCAGGGTGCAAAACTCTTTTTAAAATTGAAGATGTTTATATTCGATTGAGTTATTCTGTAGGTATAGCCCCGATGATGGATTATACAGAAAAGCAATATAATGTTAAAAAGAGTCTACTTTGCGACTAAAAATGGAGACTTGAGTGATTCAGAGTTGAAATTTCCATGTTTTATGGTGTTTGTAAATGCAATCACGCACAGCCATAACATAATTTTTTTCATTTTAAGTTTGTCTATTTGACCCATGAAGCATCAACTGGCTGTTTTTGATTGCAGAAGTGAGCCATGTTTCAGTAATGAGCAGGGCATCAAAATTATCGAGATGAAATAATAACATAATTTCATCTCGATAACAGTTTTCAAGATTATTTTTTGGCTTTGTACTTTTTAATTCGGTAAAAACAACATTTTTTTCGAGTAATGCATTGTGCACACTCCAGATATGTAGATTGTTGATGTCACACCCAGGCTCCTCAAACTCATTTTCATTGCCTCCGAAGTCAAAGCTTCAGGTCGTCTGCAAAAAGTAGCACTAGGAACGAAATAACAAGTCGGGAGGTCGTTTATGTAATTTAGAAAAAGAAGTGGTCCTATGACCGAACCTTGGGGGGGAAACCTGAAGTAATTGCCCTTTCGCTCAATTTTCTTGGGGTATATTTTACTGTTGCGTTCTGCCCGTCAGATAGTCTTTAACGAGATCTAAAAACTGTCTTGAGAGGCCAGGTGGAAGGACATTCTTAAGAAGAAATTCATGTTTTATCATAACGAAAGCCTTGGAAAAGTCAATAAGTATTATAAGACAGTTCTGGTCTTGTGCTCCTTCTTCTACTTGAATTTTCGATAGGCTAAAAAGTTGTACAATAACTGATTTTCTTGGTTGAAATCCAAATTGGAAAACAGACAATTTTTCCAGAAACAGTTTAGCTATTGTCCGAAACATTATTTTTTTTTGAAAGGATCGACGTAATATTTAGGAGAGTGATTGTTCTTTAATCCGATACTCGGATCCTATCTCCCTCTTTGAAAATTGGTGAAACTTTACCTTGCTTAATTTTGTTGGATACTTTCTGAGTCCTCTAATACTGGAAAACAGATTTTTCAAAGATTGAAAGGCGGTTTTCAAGTTTTGTTTCAACAAATAGGTGGCAGTTTGTCAGGTCCTCAATTTTTACTCTAATTTAGATTTTTTTAGCTCAGTTTCTATCTGATCTTCGGCTTTAATTTCGGTAAAAGCTGTTAAAACTCTTATCGCTATCAATCGGTCTAGAATAATTACTCATTAGTTCCGCTTTCGTCTCGTCCATACATACTTTCATTTTGGTTTCTTTATGAGGCATTTTAAAAGAAAGGTTGTCTTTCTGTAAACTCTTAACATATTTGAAGATATTATTGAATATTCTGCCCACAAAGAGCTTTTTCTCGAACTCTGTTCTATGAGTTGACTGCATTTCTTCACAGTTGGTTTCAAGCTGTAAGTACCCTAACTTCAATTGGTTTATTACCCTTCTTTTGTATCTTTCTACGAAGCGTCAAAAGCAAGTTTGGTAGGTGCGACGTTGGGGTAGTTATCCACGGTGGGAGACTGACTTCTCTTGGTCCCCTTAGGTGCATGTCTTTCAACGGTTTCACTTATCCAGTTATGATACCACAAGTGTGTGGTAACAACGAAATTGCTGTAGCAGTTAGGTTAAAGCTTGTTTCTGCTTATTTCGGACAATATTTCGAGGTAGTTACAGCAGCTGCAAAAATTATCTAACTGTTTGCTCGCAATCAAGTAGTTTAGGTAAATCGTTGTAAAAAAATAAGTCTAGGTCTCATGTAAAAAAATAAAGGACAATGATCGGAGAATCCTTCCATGGACAGAACTGGTTCAATGCCGGAGCTGAGAGTTTCATCTGATGTTAGGATGAGACCTAGTATTAAGAATTCGGAGTCCTGAAAGTTACATTTTGAGTCAGATTGAAATCAATCATAAAAAGATGTTCTTCGTCGTACGCGCAGTTCGTTCCGTATGTATTCCATTCGATTTCGGGTAAGTTAAGATCTCCGGCAGATTTTCCGATTAAGATCAGTGTGCAGAACTCTTTTTAAAAATTAACATGTTTATTATAATTGATTGAGTTATTTTGTAGGCACGGTCCCGATGATGGATTATACAGAAAAGTAATATATTGTTAACTAGAGTCTACTTTTGCGACTAAAAATGGAGACTTGAGTAATTCAGGTAGTAAATCTGAGTTGAAATTTCCATGTTATGTTGTTTTTAAATGTAATCACACACCACCATAACACAAATTTTTCATTTAAGTTTGTCTATTTGACCCAGGAAGCATCAGCTGGCCGTTTTTGATTGCAGAAGTGAGCCAAGTTTCAGTAATGAGCAGGGTATCAAAATTATTGAGATGAAACTCTACATATTTTCATCTCGATAACAGTTTTCAAGATTATTTTTTGGCTTTGTGCTTTTTAATTCGGTAAAAAGAACACTTTTTTCGGATCAAGCAGTAATGCATTTTGCAAACTCCAGTTATGTAGATTGATGATGTCACAACGAGGTTCCTCAAATTCATTTTCCTTGCCTCCGAAGTCAAGATTCAGGTCGTCTGCAAAAACTAGCACTATGAATGAAATAACAAAAGTCGGGATGTCGTTAATGTAAATTAGAAAAAGAAGTGGTCCTATGACCGAACCTTGGGGAAATCTGAAGTGATTGCTCTTTCGCTCAATTTTCTTGGGTTAACTTTTAATGTTGCGTTCTGCCCGTCAGATAGTCTTCAACGAGATCTAAAAACTGCCTTGAGAGGCCAAGTGGGAGGAAATTCTTAAGAGTTTCATGTTTTATCATATCGAAAGCCTTGGAAAAGTCAATAAGTATTAAAGGACAGTGCTGGTCTTGTGCTCCTTTGTATACGTAAATCTTCGATAGGCTAAAAACAAGTTGTACAATAACTGATTTTTTTTTTGAAATCCAAATTGGAAATCAGACAATATTTCCAGAAACAGTTTAGCTATTCTCCGAAACATTATTTTTTTTGAAATGATCGACGTAATATTTAGGAGAGTGATTGGTCTGTAATGCGATACTCCGCTCCTATCTACCTCTTTAAAAATTGGTAAAACTTTAACATGCTTAATTTTGTTGGATACTTTCTGAGTCCTCTAATACTGGAAAACGGATTTTTCAAAGATTGAAAGGCGGTTTTCAAGTTTTGTTTCAACAAAATAGGTGGCAGTTTGTCAGGTCCTCAATTTTTACTCTCATTTAGATTTTTTAGCTCAGTTTCTATCTGATCTTCGGCTTTCATTTCGGTAAAAGCTGTTAAAACTCTTATCGCTATCAATCGGTCTAGAATAATTACTCATTAGTTCCGCTTTCGTCTCGTCCATACATACTTTTATTTTGGTTTCTTTATGAGGCATTTTAAAAGAAAGGTTGTCTTTCTGTAAACTCTTAACATATTTGAAGATATCATTCAATATTCTGCCCACAAAGAGCTTTTTCTCGAACTCTGTTCTATGAGTTGACTGCATTTCTTCACAGTTGGTTTCAAGCTGTAAGTACCCTAACTTCAATTGGTTTATTACCCTTCTTTTGTATCTTTCTACGAAGCGTCGAAAGCATGTTTAGTAAGTTCGACGTTGGGTGAGTTATCCACGGTGGGAGACTGACGTCTCTTGGTCCCCTTAGGTGCATGTCTTTCAACGATTTCAATTATCTAGTTATGATACCACAAGTGTGTGGTAACATCGAAATTGCTGTAGCAGTTAAGTTGAAGCTTGTTTCTGCTTATTTCGGACGATATTTCCGGTTAGTTACAGTAGCTGTAATAATTCTCTAACTGTTTCCTCGCAATCAAGTAGTTTAGGTTGAAAAATAAAGGATAATGATCGAAGCACCCTTCCATGGACAGAACTGGTTCGATGCCGGAGCTGAGAGTTTCATCTGATGTTAGGCTGAGACCTAGTATTAAGGATGTGGAGTCCTCAAAGTTACATTTTGAGTCGGGTTGAAATCAATCAACAAAGAGATGAAGTCTTCGTCGTACGCGCAGCTCATTCCGTATGTATTCGATTCGATTTCGGGCAAGTTAAGATCTCCGGCAGATTTTCCGGTTAAGATTAAGTTCAGGGTGCAAAACTCTTTTTAAAATTGAAGATGTTTATCATATTCGATTGAGTAATTCTGTAGGGATGGCCCCGATGATGGATTATACAGAAAAGCAATATAATGTTAAAAAGAGTCTACTCTTGCGACTAAAAACGGAGAATTGAGTGATTCGGGTAATAAATCAGAGTTGAAATTTCCATGTTTTATGGTGTTTGTAAATGCAATAACACACAGCCGTAACACAATTTTTTCATTTAAGTTTGTCTATTTGACCCAGAAAGCATCAACTGGCCGTTTTTGATTGCAAAAGTGAGCCAAGTTTCAGTAATGAGCAGGCCATCAAAATTATCGAGATGAAATAATAACATATTTTCATCTCGATAACAGTTTTCAAGATTATTTTTTGGCTTTGTACTTTTTAATTCGGTAAAAACAACATTTTTTTGGAGTAATGCATTTTGCACACTCCAGTTATGTAGATTGTTGATGTCACACCGAGGCTCCTCAAATTCATTTTCATTGCCTCCGAAGTCAAGCTTCAGGTCGTCTGCAAAAAGTAGCACTAGGAACGAAATAACAATAGTCGGGAGGTCGTTAATGTAAATTAGAAAAAGAAGTGGTCCTATAACCGAACCTTGGAGGGAAACCTGAAGTGATTGCTCTTTCGCTCAATTTTCTTGGGGTATTTTTTGCTGTTGCGTTCTGCCCGTCAGATAGTCTTTAAAACTGTCTTGAGAGGCCAGGTACGAGGACATTCTTAAGAAGAAATTCATGTTTTATCATAACGAAAGCCTTGGAAAAGTCAATAAGTATTATAAGACAGTTCTGGTCTTGTGCTCCTACTTCTACTTATATCTTCGATAGGTTAAAAAGTTGAACAATAACTGATTTTCTTGGTTGAAATCCAAATTGGAAATCAGACAATATTTCCAGAAACAATTTAACTATTGTCCGAAACATTATTTTTTTAAATGATCGACGTAATATTTAGGAGAGTGATTGGTCTTTAATCCGATACTCGGATCCTATCTCCCTCTTTGAAAATTCGTAAAACTTTACCTTGCTTAATTTTGTTGGATACTTTCTGAGTCCTCTAATATTGAGAAACAGGTTTTTCAAAGAATGAAAGGCGGTTTTGCAAGTTTCGTTTCAACAAAATAGGTGGCACTTTGTTAGGTCCTCAATTTTTACTCTCATTTAGATTTTTTTTAGCTCATTTTCTATCTGATCTTCGGCTTTCATTTCGGTAAAAGCTGTTAAAACTCTCATCGCTAACAATCGGTCTAGAATAATTATTCATTAGTTCCGCTTTAGTCTCGTCTGTAGTTACTTCTCTGTTGGTTTCTTTATGACGCATTTTAAAAGAAAGGTTGTCTTTCTGTAGACTCTTAACAAAATTG
This sequence comes from Symsagittifera roscoffensis, assembly GCF_963678635.1. Classification (NCBI taxonomy): domain Eukaryota; kingdom Metazoa; phylum Xenacoelomorpha; order Acoela; family Convolutidae; genus Symsagittifera; species Symsagittifera roscoffensis. The sequence continues at coordinate 73,357,526 of NC_087062.1, read as the reverse complement.
AAAATTCTATTCATGATTCTGCCCACAAAGAGCTTTTTCTCGAACTCTGTTCTATGAGTTGACTGCATTTCTTCACAGTTGCTTTCAAGCTGTAAGTACCCTAACTTCAATTGGTTTTTTTACCCTTCTTTTGTATCTTTTTACGAAGCGTCGAAAGCATGTTTAGTAAGTGCGACGTTGGGACAGTTATCCACGGTGGGAGACTCTGACGTCTCTTGGTCCCCTTAGGTGCATGTCTTTCAACGATTTCATTTATCCAGTTATCATACCACAAGTGTGTGGTAACATCAAAATTGCTGTAGCAGTTAAGTTGAAGCTTGTTTCTGCTTATTTCGGACAATATTTCCTGGTAGTTACAGTAGCTGTAATAATTCTCTAATTGTTTCCTCGCAATCAAGTAGTTTAGGTTGAAAAATAAAGGATAATGATCGGAGAACCCTTCCATGGACAAAACTGGTTCAATGCCGGAGCTGAGAGTTTCATCTGATGTTAGGATGAGACCTAGTATTAAGAATTCGGAGTCCTGAAAGTTACATTTTGAGTCAGATTGAAATCAATCATAAAAAGATGTTCTTCGTCGTACGCGCAGTTCGTTCCGTATGTATTCCATTCGATTTCGGGTAAGTTAAGATCTCCGGCAGATTTTCCGGTTAAGATTAAATTCAGGGTGCACAAATCTTTTTAAAATTGAAGAATTTATCATATTCGATTGAGTTATTCTGTAGGGATGGCCCCGATGATGGATTATACAGAAAGCAATATAATGTTAAAAAGAGTCTACTTTTGCGACTAAAAATGGAGACTTGCGTGATTCGGGTAGTAAATCAGAGATGAAAATTCCATGTTTTATGGTGTTTGTAAATGCAATCACGCACAGCCATAACACATTTTTTTTCATTTAAAATTTGTCTATTTGACCCATGAAGCATCAACTGGCCGTTTTTGATTGCAGAAGTGAGCCAAGTTTCAGTAATGAGCAGGGCATCAAAATTATCGAGATGAAATAATAACATAATTTCATCTCGATAACAGTTTTCAAGATTATTTTTTGGCTTTGTACTTTTTAATTCGGTAAAAACAACATTTTTTTCGAGTAATGCATTGTGCACACTCCAGATATGTAGATTGTTGATGTCACACCCAGGCTCCTCAAACTCATTTTCATTGCCTCCGAAGTCAAAGCTTCAGGTCGTCTGCAAAAAGTAGCACTAGGAACGAAATAACAATAGTCGGGATGACCGAACCTTGGGGGAAATCTGAAGTGATTGCTCTTTCGCTCAATTTTCTTGGGTTAACTTTTACTGTTGCGTTCTGCCCGTCAGATAGTCTTTAACGAGATCTAAAAACTGGCTTGAGAGGCCAAGTGGGAGGACATTCTTAAGAAGAATTTCATGTTTTATCATATCGAAAGCCTTGGAAAAGCCAATAAGTATCAAAAGACAGTGCTGGTCTTGTGCTCCTTTGTCTACGTAAACCTTCGATAGGCTAAAAAAAGTTGTACAATAACTAATTTTCTTGGTTTAAATCCAAATTGGACATCAGACAATATTTCCAGAAACAGTTTAGCTATTCTCCCAAACATTATTTTTTTGAAATGATCGACGTAATATTTAGGAGAGTGATTGGTCTGTAATGCGATACTCCGCTCCTATCTCCCTCTTTAAAAATTGGTGAAATTTTAACTTGCTTAATTTTGTTGGATACTTTCTGAGTCCTCTAATACTGGAAAACAGATTTTTCAAAGATTGAAAGGTGGTTTTCAAGTTTTGTTTCAACAAAGTAGGTGGCAGTTTGTCAGGTCCTCAATTTTTACTCTCATTTAGATTTTTTTAGCTCAGTTTCTATCTGATCTTCGGTTTTCATTTCGGTAAAAGCTGTTAAAACTCTTATCGCTATCAATCGGTCTAGAAAAATTACTCATTAGTTCCGCTTTCGTCTCGTCCATACATACTTTTATTTTGGTTTCTTTATGAGGCATTTTAAAAGAAAGGTTGTCTTTCTGTAAACTCTTAACATATTTGAAGATATCATTCAATATTCTGCCCACAAAGAGCTTTTTCTCGAACTCTCTTCTATCAGTTTACTGCATTTCTTCACAGTTGGTTTCAAGCTGTAAGTACCCTAACTTCAATTGGTTTATTACCCTTCTTTTGTATCTTTCTACGAAGCGTCAAAAGCAAGTTTGGTAGGTGCGACGTTGGGGTAGTTATCCACGGTGGGAGACTGACGTCTCTTGGTCCCCTTAGGTGCATGTCTTTCAACGGTTTCATTTATCCAGTTATGATACCACAAGTGTGTGGTAACATCGAAATTGCTGTAGCAGTTAGGTTAAAGCTTGTTTCTGCTTATTTCGGACGATTTTTCGTGGTAGTTACAGCAGCTGCAATAATTATCTAACTGTTTCCTCGCAATCAACTAGTTTAGGTTGATGTAAAAAAAGTAAGGAATAATGATCGGAGAATCCTTCCGTGGACAGAACTGGTTCGATGCCGGGGCTGAGAGTTTCATCTGATGTTAGGATGAGACCTAGTATTAAGGATTCGGAGTCCTGAAAGTAAAATTTTGAGTCAGATTGAAATCAATCAATAAAGAGATGAATTCTTCGTCGTACGCGCAGCTCGATTCGTATGTATTCCATTCGATTTCGGTTAAGTTAAGATCTCCGGCAGATTTTCCGATTAAGATTAAGGTCAGTGGGCAAAACTCTTTTTAAAAATTGAAGATGTTTATCATAATCGATTGAGTTATTTTGTAGGGACGGTCCCGATGATGGAGTATACAGAAAAGCAATATAATGTTAACTAGAGTCTACTTTTGCGACTAAAAAAGGAGACTTGAAGGATTCGGGTAGTAAATCAGAGTTAAAACTTTCATGTTTTATGGTGTTTTTGAATGCAATCACACTCCACCATAACACAATTTTTTCATTTAAAGTTTGTCTATTTGACCCCGGAAGCATCAGCTGGCCGTTTTTGTTTGCAGAAGCGAGCCAAGTTTCAGCTATGAGCAGGACATCAAAATTATCGAGATGAAAATCTACATATTTTAATCGTCTTTGCAGGCTTAAAAGGCTTCGTGTTCTATATAGAAAGACTCTCGGGTTTGATGATAGTAAATTAACTTCCTTCTGGACGTTAATTCTCTTTTGTTTCTCCTTCTTTTCGATTCGACTAAGTAGCCCACGCACCGTGTAAATAAATTCTCTGCTTCAGCTCCATCCTTTCTTTGCGTTTTCAATCATAGCCTAAATAGATTCTCTAGTTCTGATTGAATAATCCTGCGACAACTGTTTTCCTATAGAGCTCATCTGCTGATTTCAAGTTTCGGAGGGTATTTTTGGTAGGAGAAGACAAGCACTACTTCGTGTGAACTACCTTCACTACATTGAATAGTACAAGGTTCCTTTCCCTTTCTCACTAAGTCTAATTTTTCATTTTCTTGTTGTTCGAGGGTGTGCTTCATGATTATTTTCAGATTTTGGTAATGTACCGATTTAGTAGTTGACCACGATGACTTAATCTCAGCTGGTATTTTATCCTCTTGTTCTATTATTTTGTTCATTTTCAGTTCAAGGTTTGTTTGAAGATTTGTGAACTTTCAATCGATTTCCTTTTCAATGGCTGTGTTTGTCGTCTGAATTAGTTCAGTTTTGTCTCCAATCTGCTCTTCAATCTTGTCCGATTTCAACTTCATCTGCTCGTTAACATTTTCGTTGGACTCATGCTGCAGTGCCTTCTTGTAGTCCCCTTCACAGGCTTTGCAAAGCTATATTAATCCATATAGCAAAGCTATATTGGCTATTCCTGCGCAGGACGCTGACTGGTACCATGTTCCACAGCGAATGCCCGAAAAAGTTCTGTCTTTACATTCTGCGGTACATTCCCCACAGGTGTACTTTGTTGAGCGGAGACTTGTTTTTCACGCCATAACAAGGTGGAAGCCGCTCTCAATTTGGGCCCTTCTAACCAATAAAGATTAAAGCCCCAAAAGAGTTGCAAGCAAAAACATGAAACATAAATTCAGTTACCGTTTTTCTTTGAAAAACTTTTGATAAGCTGTTTTTGTTTGCGTAGCCTCTTTTTTTTCGACATTTTTTCTGCCTTTTATATCTTCTTTCTTTTTACAGAATTTTCTAACAGACTCGCTATTATTCCAACAACTGAGTGGAGCTGGGTTTCTAATACTTGGCATGGATGCACTTGACTCAAGTCAGTGATAGTTCTTCTGTTTTCGATGGGATATTGGTTGCTTCTTCGCGTCAATTATCAATATGTTATAAGATCTCAATTCTTTCAAGAAACTCTAAAACGATGCACGTATACAATTGCTTCAATTCAATATTTAAATTTCCAGAGAATGCTTTCCAGCTTATGAAGGGGGCAACTCTTAAAGTTGGTACTGCAATGTCTGCTTATTGAATTATTAATGACATCGTGTCAGGTAATTATCTTCCTAGTTCTTTCAGGTCTTCCGTTTATCAGACTGTTCTGAATGATTTTCAGGGGGTTCTTGGCGCTGGCGTTGAAGCTCAGGCCAGAACCGAGATATTTCGTCTTAGTAACTCTCGCTTACCGTAATATGGAATAGAATTGATTGTGCTGTCCAGTGAGCTTGGTACGATTAAGAATACCATAAATGCCAGCCTCTAAAGTCTCTTCTGAAAAAGGGTTATCCAATCCAATTAATCAATATGTTCACATATTTTCGCCGCCTCCGATTTGTCAGGGTAGTTTTAGAGAAAAAAGTTTCGAAAACGGTAAAAAAAAGTATACAAAGTATAAAAACAGTTGGGCGAGGCCACTAAAGCAGAGAATGTACTCACGACATGTTCTCTCTATTGGACCAAAAATCTCAGATTAGAGTGGGTAGTTTTTGGCACAGGTCAAAAGTTTTCGAAAAACGGTCAAGAATTCAAAGTTTGAAAAAACGGGCCAAAAATCAAAATTTTGACTTCCCGAGGGCCATTAATTTTTGCTTCAAAAAAATTGTATGTAGCTGTTTTTGCGAGGGCGCTTTATACAACCTGCTCTACCCATTGCACCAAAAATTTGGGTCGGTATTTTGCGAGAAAAATTTAAAGTTTCAGAAACACGGTTAAAAAATCAAAAACTCTTCCGGGGGCCATAACTTTTCGAGGCAGAAAATTTGGGCGTAGTCGCTAATGCAGGGGAGCTTCTCGCAACTTGCTCTCTCTTTTGAATCTAAAATCTCATAATTGGAAGGATAGTTTTTGAGAAAAGCCAAAAACTTTGAAAACCGTTCAAACCATCACAATTATGCCTTTTCCTTGGGTTACAACTTTTCGTTAAAAAAATTAGGCGAAGTCGCTTAAGCAGTGGAGCTTTTCGCGATCTTTTCTATCCATTGAACTCAAAATCCCAGATTTGAGAGGGTACTTTCCAGAAAACTGTAGAAACAAAAATTGGGTAAAAAAATCCCCCACACAATTTTTTCGAAGTAAGGTAGAAAGAGACAAGGCGATTATGCAAGCAGACAGGGGAGTGAAAGAACTAGCAAGAAAAAAAAACACGATCTCATAAATTTTCATAATACCTGTTTTTATCAAACAGGAACTAGATAATTTGGAATCTTAACGACAGATCTTAAGTCGACAACCATGAAGCCGAAAAATCTTCAGCAGAACTCTATAATAATACATACAGAAGTTTGAGAGGTGCATCTGTATGTATGTAGCTTTAAGTATAGTAATTTGGCTCAAATTTAACTTGGTAGTTAAATGTGAGTTTTCAAGAAATTGAGCATATCAGAATGACAAGTGATTGAACTGATTTTGTTAAACTATTTGTTAACTAGAAACAAAATCTACACTCCGGTTTGATAACGCTTATTACTCGCAAGCGTAAGAACAAGTTGATGGCGTATATGATTAGAGTTTTTGTTCCGCCAATTTCACAAAGTGGGAAAAAACTATGAGAATGTATAGTTTTTTCTCATATTTGATTTCCTAAAAATACCTTGCAGTGTTAGAGGGAACAATATGTATCATATTAAAATTCTTTAAGCCATGGCACGGGTTCGAAAAAAAATTTAAATTGTCCGTGTGGAGAAAAACTGGACTGAGTTTTTAGACTGAATTGACGCAAATATATTCTTCATTAATATATTCTTCATTAATTTGGCTATAATAATACCCAACTCAGCAACTTTTCAGTTCATTAAATCGCCATTTACACTTTTGAAACAATCGAGAATTTCGCCAACATTGTTTCCATACTTTTGAAATTCTTTACTTCTTTGTCGTGGTCGGAATATTTTGTGCTGCTAGCACAGCAAAGCAACTGTCTACACTTGAATCGAATTTCAATTTTTAATTCAAAAACGCCCAAAGAACGTCAAAAGCAAAATACTTTGGTCTTATTTGGTTTAACAAAAAATGTTCAAAGAACAATGCCACGAAAAAAATGAAGATCAATAAAAACATATGGGTAAAATGTACCAGAGAAACTAAGAATCATAAAAGCATACTGGTCGGCAGTTGAAAGATGAAATCGATGAAGCTTTTCATAAAGACCTTGCGATTTGTAATTAAGGCCAAAATGTTGGCAGTATCTTTTCGGTCAAAGAATCTAAACAAAGTTAATAAACTTAAAATTGCTCATTTTCACGTCGAATTTCTGCTTTTCACTATTTCCACACTTAAAAGACAACTTTAAAACTAATTAACCTACACTGCTGTTTTTTGACCGATTAAATTGCTCAAGGTCAACGATATTGCCAACACTTTGGCATTGACTTTTAAAAATATGAAAACTCTTCCGAGCATGAGAACTTACCCCACTGCAGAACTCTGACCCAGACACTTCAATTTTCTCAAACATCATTAACCCAAAAAATGAAATCTGTTAAATGGACTACTAAAAATAAATACGTATGCGACAGGTGTCTCTGAAAGTATCCGGTTTGTCGGTCTTCTAAGAGAAGAATAGCCCGAGTGTGCCACTCGACCAGAATGCCGTTAGAGAAAAATTCGTCAAAACGAAATTTATTTGGAGTGATTTTTGCCAAAAAGTAAATTTCGCAACTATCTGCATCGTCAGGATTTTTACAATGAACTAATCTAAATGACGTTAAAAGATCAATTTACAAATGTTATTTAGAACAATTCATGTGACATTCGACCAGAGTGACCGTGGACAGTGAAGATTTTATTGTGACCGTGGACGGTGAAAATTGGCGGTTTTAGCAGATTAGCTGTACTAATCTGACGATTTCACGAATCGGGAACGGTCAGTTTGGCGTGACAAAATGAATTTTAAAAATGGTACCGTTCGCCCGGAAGTACATATCGACGGAAAATAAAGCTAGGATCTGAAACGACTGGCTAGCGTTGTAACAGTCGCCTACTTCAGTCACATATGAGGCTTAAGAAAAATAGGCCCTATAACCATTGGCTCAAGAGTCAGGGACACTATCTCTTGTGTTTTTCTACCTCAAGAACGGTCGGAGCCAATTCGGTTCGCTTGCGACATGAGACTAAAACCCGTTACAGCTTAAAGGCTACTACCAAAATATCCCCCCACTCTAGAAAATAAGAACGTCCCCATACTTAGGTCTCAAAATACCCAAAATACGCGAACGCCGTTAAAAACAGGGTCGGAACAATCCGTTAAGTTACTTTTTATTGGACAGTGGAGCTTTCATCCATTTCAGATGGATCAACCTAAATGTGACATTCGACCAGAATGTGAAAAATGCAATCTCTGCAGAATTCGGAATTTTAGCAGTGAGCCTTCCGGATTGGTGGTTTTTAAGAACTAAGAGCGTTATTGGAACGTTTGGCCGGACGGTGAGGGCTGGAATATTCTAGTATTTTAAAATTTCAAAAATTCGAATGATGACGTCACATTTCTGAGAAATGCTGAAACGGCCATTTTTAACAAAAAACGAGAGAGAAAACACAACAACATTAGTTGCGCTGACGATAACAACGATAATCGTGATTGAAAGACAGCAGCAGATTGCAGAGAACGTTCCGAGTTGCAACTATTGTGCTGCTACAATAGTTGCAAGGCCGTTGCGAACAACGGTGAAGGGTAAGAAACCAGCCTTCCGAATTAGGAAGAAATCAAGATCAACGAGCTTGATTCAGCGGATTCAAGAATCCGGAAGGGTCTCGGGACGGAAACTTTTATTGACTCGTGTGAACTTTTAGCATCCTGTCATGTCCTGACTTGAATTTAACTGATATTTGGATTCATTTTGACAAGGATGAGGTGCTAGGAGTTGGGGGGGGGGGGGGGGGAAAGGGTTGATCCATCTTCGATGGAGATGATGATTTTTATCTACTGAACAAAAACAATAGTAATATAGTAAGTAGTAGCCCTGTTTTTAGGAGTGACCTCGTGGTCTGGGGATACTGAGACCCAGCCATGAGCTCACTATTTCTGCATGTAATCTAGTTAATTTGAGTGTTTTGACCGAAGCCGAAGGCAGTAACGTTTTTGTCGACCCGATGTTAGAAAAGACCACCGAAATGTACTGGCTTGGTAGAGACGGTGAAAAGCATGCAAAGCTCTGTTTAGACGCTAGCCAGTCGTCTTAAGACTTAATTTGGTTTTCCGTCGATATGTATCTTCCGGGCGAATGTTACATGTATGTTTTTATGGCGCTCCTGGGTGTTATTCTTTTATAACATCATGACCGGCGGAACCGTTAACGAGCACTCCGCGCCGAGCGGATGCTCACATTAACGCCCTTGATAGGCCTAAACCGCCGGGGCGGAAGGGTAGTTCGGAACGCGGAGGCCTTCCGAATTGCCGTGAATAGTTTTTTAACCTAGTTAAGACCGAAAATTCACGAATCAGGAAGGGTGGGGGGATCGGCCGTCCCCTCGTCCCCTGAGTGGTTTGTGACCAAAAACACTTAAAGATATAAATAAAACCAAACAAAAAGTAGTATAGTACCCAAGAAAAACACAAAACATAAAAAATAACCAAAAAAAAACAAAAACAGTAAAAAAGTAAAAAATCAGTAGAAATCATCCCCCCAGACAAGATGTGATTCAACCCCCCCGTTTGTTGTTGATAGATATATTGTTGTTGCAGTTATTTATATCAGTCAGGATCGTTACGATCAATTTTGTGGCCCGCTTGTGAGGCTTGTACTGTAGGGTTATTTGAGCATTTAAGCACGTTAATGATAAATTGCGCTCAATCCGGAGGGGTCAGCTGATTTGCGCTCAATTCGGAAGGGTCTTGGGTGAAGACCGATCCGGCAAGCAGTACAAGGAGCAACAAGAAGGGGCTCAACGACAACAACAATCGTTTGTTGGGTATCGTTAACAAGTTTTGTATCCCTTTTGGTACAAAAAGTAAGATAGTAATCTGTGGGGGGCTCGACAGTGCTGCACTGTAGTGACCCTTCACCGAACTGCGAATATCCGAGTTAAGCACCTTAATTCGGATATTAAACAAACCCGGAGGGGTATAGTATCACTAATATTATTACTTATTTAGCCTATATTAATAGTCTTATATCGATTTTCAGTAAAAAAAAACAACGAAAACAGACCGGTTTTTAGGATCAAAATTGCGATATTTTGATCCCCCCACAAGTCGCGATTTTTGAGATATCGATATTTTTTGAAACGGAAAAAAGCGCTAAGTTAGTGTGTTACGTCGTAACAGCACTACCATAATTGATAGAACAGGTTAAGTTAAGTTCGGAAGTGGTTGGAACTATTTTGGTACCGAAAACCGAAATTTCGTGATTTTTGAGAAAACGGAACACTAAAAATTAGGAAAATTTTTTGAAATTTTTGAGTTCCGACGGTAAAAATAGTTGTTCAGACAACGTCCACTAGTGAATCTACGAGTTTCAAAACCCGCTACCCGAAAGCCTTCCGGGTTGCAGAGAAATCGAACATAACGTGTTTGATTTGGCGGATTCATCAATCCGGAGGGGTCCAGGTAGCATAGTTTTTCGCAAATTTTTTCTACAAAAGCGTTTTAGATCGGGTCTTTTGCATTGAACTAGAAGAGTATAGGCCTTTTGAGCTCGGATCAATAATTTTCAGGTCGAAAGGACCACATTTGCGGAAAAAGTTAGGCGGAACCTATAAGAGAGAAAATTTTTGAGTTTGGAAAAAAGACGTTTTGGTTAATAACTTTGGAACTACTGAGCATATCGAGTTGATCTTGGTACCAATAGATCAGAAATTAGCTGAGCTTACTGATATGATTAGAAATTTTTCGGAAAAACGAGCGAGAAAATTTTTTGAGATTGTTTTTAGCAAATTACACAAATCAGGAGGGTTACACCCTTCACGTTTTATAAATTTTTCTGAAAAACCCTTAGACCCCTACCAAAAGTTGATAGCGATTGAACTAAGTAATTTAGGACAGTTCTAGACAAAAAGGGAGGGCTGAAGGCACAAGACAACCATAATAGAGTCGAAATTAGGCAAGTGATAAGACCCTTCACCGTTAGTGTGAATTGTCAAATAAGTGCCTTAACTTCAATCTGGAGGGGTCTAGGAAAGGATCCTATACCCTTCCCAGTTAATTCAAACAGCATAAAAGCAACGCAGAACGAATCCGGAGGGGTATAAGCTGAAATTAAGAAAACTCCGAAAAGCTACTTTGACAGAACCAAAGGGCTCCCAATCCGGAGGGGTCGAAATTTTTCAAAGTCAGAAGGGTCCGAATCCGGAGGGGTCTACTTTCCACAAAACCGGAGGGGTCCCAATCCGGAGGGGTCTACTATTAACGAACTCGGAGGGGTCCCAATCCGGAGGTATCTATATTCTGACAGTCCGGAAGGGTCCTATTTGTGCCAATCCGGAGGGGTATTATTTTATTAAGGACTTAGGTAGACGAAAGAAAGACTAAAAAGTGAGAGGTATTAGGTTATTAACACACAGGCTAGGTATCAGTGACTGCACTGGTAACTTGCCTTTCAATAAGAACCAGACTAATACAAAACAGGTCCGAACTCGGATATTCGCGACACTAATTCTAAATTAAAAAGAGCGTGATTCATTGGTGTGGATTGTAATATAATACGTTTTTGGGAAAAAGTGACTGCCCTGAGGATTTTAGTAGGTCTAGCTCGGGCAGTTCGAAGGCAGATAGGTAACACAGTACTCGGTGGGTGCAAAAGACGCCCAAATGAGAAAATTACTGCCTTCAAAGTTTTGTCTGTTTGGTGCAGCACCAAGCAGGGAAAGCTTTTTCTTTAAAAGACAGGTTCGACTATTGTACTGCGACCGACTGAGAGTACAAGACACATACGTTTTTTTTTATATATACATTCATATTGTGTCAATATATATTTTTTGTTTTTGATTTTAAATCAACGTAAACTGTGCTTGATTGGGTAGTGAGTACACTATCTTTTAAATTGACTGATAACATCATATTGTGCTAGTTTCCAAATCTTTGGACCGATAATCGGTTAGTGTGAATAAATTTTATACAAACTGTACTCTGATAACATACAGGGATTCGTGGTCACTATTTAATAGAATCTGGTGAAATTTATCGTGTTGTGTCATTATTATTGTTAATAAAACTATAAGGTCTCTAGCAATTGAGTTAAGAGTAGGCATTGGAAAGTGACAAATAGAGAATGAGTCTAGACAAGTCAAGGATACCAAAACGAGGTAATAGCTCTAGGAAATTCATACCTGAAAAGCAAAGAAAAACGATGACCGATCCTTTTGTGGATTGGATCAAGCGATCCCGGTCTGACAAAAGGGGGACGGTTTCAGGCAGAATGGTTGAAATGAGAAGTCAGAAGACCTCAGAAGAGCGAAGAGAACTGTTAGAAGTGGAGGTCAATACAGACCATACCATGAATGACAACCAGGAAGTAAATGAACTGGAAGGGAGAGGCAGAAGGCTGGCGAGTGAATCTACCCCGGTAGAACAGGGCCATGATTTTGCCACTTCTACCGGGACAATGGATCGAGAAGAGATGTCGGAACTGTCCGACATCTCAACTGAGGTAGCGGCAACGAGAAGATCTCCGACAGACAACACTATGATGGCAAGCGGAACTGGGAAACAAACAACGTCATCATCGTTCTCAGAAAGAATGAAGAACACCTTCGGAAACATCTTTCCATTCAGCATGGGAGGAGGAGCAGTAAACGATGGTGAGTCCCAGGAGGAAGAAGATGAAGAGGAGCAAGGGGACTCTGGATCTCAAGTAAGCCTCAATAGTTCGATCCAGGAGAGTGAGGCACACGTCGGAAGAGAGACTGGAACCATGGACAAATTTGGTGTAGTGACAACTATAAGCAAAGAGGCAAACACACCGGGCCAGTCAAAAGACTTCGCGATTAGGGCAAGTTCGGAGCCACAACCTGGAGAGAGTAGAACCAGAGGGCTGGGCAGCGCGTTAATGGATCCTGCAATAAATAATGAAAAGACGTTGAAGCAGAGAGTCAAGGCCCGGATCTCGACAAGCACGAATTTACCTGGGACCGACAGGGTTACACCACCACTAGTGACGCCACTCGTGGAAAACGGGGCAGCACTAGAGGAAGCCTTAAACAATATAGTGGACAGTTTAGGAGAACAAAACGAGCAAATGTCAATCAGGATGAGTGAACTAGAAAGAGCAGTTCACATTGAAAGAGAAAGGCTGCGGGAAGAAATAAACCGCAACAGACAAGAAGTTGACAGGAGCGAAAAACGCTTGAGAGAGAGAACGGACGAACACATGACAAGGAACTTGTCGAGAATGACAAGAGAGGCGGAACAGAGGGAGTTACGCTTAAGAGCCGACATGGAGAAGTTAAGAATTCAGCAAGAGCAGTCTCTTGGGACTCTTGACACAAAGATAGATGCGATGATGGAGAGGCGAACTCAGGCTATCATGGATAGGTTGGACGGGCTACTAGGCAGCAAGAGTGGACCAAAAGAAGGAGGGCCGAACTCGGGAGGTCCCAGCAGGGAACCGAGGGTGAACTTCAATGAACATCAAAGGAAGAATATGCATAGATCCACTAGAGGCAGGGGCAGTTCATCAGGTCATGCCACAAGGGGTAATGGAGCATGGGGCCCGAACAATAGAGCAAGTTCAACGGGTAACAGACAAACCTCTAACGAACGACCAACGCGAGGCACACATGCGACTGGGAGTAGTGATTCCGGCAACTGGGGGCATGCAGACCCGAGGAGGAGTCATGTGGGCCAAGCGGGAAGCGCTCACGGTGATTCGGATGGCAGGGATGCACCGCACACAGAGCCTTCGACGAGGTGTGAGGACACTCAAGCGGGACACTCAAGGGATGCTACGGCAATGGCCACAGCATTTGAAACCCTGAACAGGTCTTTGGAGACATTCCTGACGAGGTTATCTAGAACCAATGAACGCAGTGAGAAGTCCAGAAGAGTCTTTAAGAAGCCGAGATGCTACAAAGACGAATCTGATGGCTGTATTGATACCTGGATAGAGGTAATGAAGCTGCATTTCGAGGAAGAGGACTTGTCGGAGAGACAGGAATGCAGCGCGCTCACCAGCAACTTAGAAGGGACAGCCCTGAACTGTGTCATGGCCAAGAAACAGTATCAACGTGACACTGCAGAGAAAATCTTCGAAATCTTGTTAAACCGTTTCGGATCAGGGGTGCAGGGGCACCAGGCGATGATGCGCTTCGAGAAACGGAGGCAACGAGAGGATGAAACCATAGACAAGTTTCTCGATGATTTGGAAATGCTGAGAAGACGCAGCCAACCGGATGAGTCAAACCGAAGTATGAACCTGGCCGTAGCCTCAAAATTCATCGATGGTGTGAAAAATGATGAACTTCGTACGATGCTAGCAACGCATTACACACCACTATCAACTAATGCGCCAACACCGGAGGAGTTAAGGCTCAAATCAAAGGAGTATCTTTTGTTGAAACCTCCTTCGAGATCTGGATATGACAAGACCAATTATTGAAATTTTAACAACGGAACAGCAAACCAAGGGAACAATTGGTACAAACCGAGGGATGATATGGACAAGAGACGCTCTTGTGCTAATTGCAGTTCAACAGACCATCATGTGTCAGCATGCCCAGCTTACAAAAAAGGCATGAAAGCAATAGGCTTTAGCCTCGAGGACGAAGATGTGTCAGAATTGGACCATGAGGATTTCATGAGAGGAGTAATAGCGAAATTTGGCCCGAGGTGTTTCTTTTGCAACTTGGAAGGTCATTTTAAATCAGATTGTCCGCAATTCTGGGATGCAGTGGCAGACATCAAGCATCCAAGACATGAAGAAGCTTTGTCAGGAGTGAAAGCCAGCAAAGCTCGACTTTTGAGTGAAGCGGAGGCACGCAGAAAGGACAAACCTCAAGAGCTGGCGGCAAAGAAAATGAAGCGGTAACAGGGGAGACACATGAGCCGGAACCAGCAACTAAGGCTGAGGACTTCAAGATCGATTATAAGGCAGCCGCAAGGGATGCTCTAAATAGAGTACAACAGGAATTGGTGACGAAAGAGATCGAACAAAAAGTGGAACTTGAACTGGAAAATGAAAAGCTTCAGGAGCAACGGAATACCTTCGAAGCAACGGAGTTCGAGGAGACGAAAACACCAAGCAGTTTAGATATGAAACTTAAAGTGATCTCCGGTAAGAGGTTCGGCATGGCGCCGCAGGGGAAGAAGATACAGTCGATATTCTCAGTGGCTGGACACCAGGTAATAAGAAATCTGAGTGAACCATCAGAGTTCACTTTAATGCATTTGGACACATGTGCAGATTATCTGAGGCAGGTGGAGCCACGCACCGAGTCGAGAGCTGTGCGAGCACTACTAACGACGGGTGGCCCTCGCATGAAGAAACTTCATGGACGCTACTTGGAGGTCTATGGGCCGTATCAAATAATGCTGAATGTGGATGGAATCAGTATCTACACCAGGACTTATGTAACAACAGATGATGACCAAATGGGGCAGATCTATTTGGGTGAAGAGGAACTCAAAGTCCGCAGGATAGGCCATGATGCCATGATGGAACAAGACGCGGTACACATTGGATATGAAGCAGATGTGACAGCACATCTGCTCGACACCAACGGAACAAAAATCGGAGTCACAGGGCTTCTGGACACAGGAGCGGTGGTGAGTGTGATGCCGATAAAAACTTGGGAAAGATTGGGCTTCACGCGGGAAGATCTGATACCTACGAATCTCCGACTGGCCGCCGCAAATCGAGGAGCCATCTACGTAGCCGGAAGAACACCGATAACGGTCCTTCACATGGGAGGACGAGATCTTTGGATGAGCTTCCTGGTGGTAGAGAATCTGGTTGACACCGACCAATTCATCTTGGGCAGAGATTTTGTCAGGAATTTTGACGTGATGATTGACTTGAATAACGGTCTAATACGGATTAGAAACCCGGACCGAAAGTATGTTAAGAGACCAATTAATAGGTTAAAAACAGACGAAAATAAGGTACCAGTTTTTTTGGATAGAAAAGTAAAATTACAACCAGGACAAGCTGTAGTAGCAATTTTTAGAATGAGAAATTTAAATTCGTTAAGTGATAGTAAACAGGTTTGCTTGGTACCGAATCCAAATAGTCAGAGTTCGGTGATTTTAGGCCGGAGCTTCTCGGTAACGCGAAACGGACTGTGTGTCAGTGTGTTGAACACACTGGACACCACGGTTTCAATCCAGCGTGGAAAGAAGCTTGGCTACGCTTTGCCGATGAGGGCCGACTATGAGGAGACACAAAACTTGAAGAAATATAGTGTGAAAGACTGTCCTTATCATGCCAATAAAGATAAAATTTTAAAGAGAATCAATGAATTAAAATCTATTCATAAATTGTTTTCAATGACATCCGAAACGGACGACGGCTTGTCAAGCTGCTCGAATTTTCCGGAACGCCCCTCGTCATACGAACTAGAATCTGACAAACCGGTTTTGCCAGAGATAGAACATTTAAAAGGAAAAATAGGTGAGGGAGATTTCGAAAAATTGCGGGACCTCCTAAATCGGAACGCCGAAGTATTTTCAAAACATAAGGCGGACATCCGTTGCTGTAATTTCGTCGAACACGAAATCGAACTAGAAGAGGGCGCCGTTCCCCATAGGGAAGGCGCAAGGCGAATGACGCCGCATAAATCGGAAGCGTGCCGAGCGGAAATAGAAATGTTGCTTGAATACGACATGATAGAACCCTCGAAATCGCCGTGGGCTTGCGGGGTAGTCATGGCGAAAAAGAAAGGGGGGCAGCTCAGATTTTGTTGCGACTTTCGTTACCTGAACGCGGTAACGATTGAAGATGCGTACCCGATACCGCGAATAGACGAGAGCCTATCTAAACTTGGTGATGCCAAGTTCTTCACCACATTGGACTTAGGTTCTGCCTTCTGGCAGGTCCCTCTGCGAAAGAAGGACAGAGAGAAAACCGGATTCGCGTGTGAATTGGGATTGTACCAGTGGAAGAGGATGCCCTTCGGCTTGTGCAATGCAACGGCCACTTTTCAAAGACTGATGGCTCAGGCTTTGACGAGAGTGACCAAGAAGTACGGGAATCTCGTGATGTGTTACGTGGATGACGTGGTCATAGCGACACCGACCCTGGAAGACCACATTGACAGGCTCGATGAGGTCTTTGGATGTATGAAAAGAGCAGGATTAAAGTGCAAACCATCGAAATGTGAAATCCTTAGGGATTCGACAAAGTACCTAGGAAGAATGGTGGATAGGCATGGTGTGAGGCCGGACCCGGAAGCAACGGAAGCAGTGTTGACATGGAAAGCTCCCAGAACGGACACACAGCTCATGAGCTTCCTAGGGTTTGCCAATTACTACCGAGAATTCATTAAAGGATATGCGGACAAGGTGTATCCGATGCAGAAGCTGATGCGCAACAAAGGAAAGAAGTTCGAATGGAACGATGAGGCACAGGTTGCTTTCGAGAACATAAAGCGGGAACTGTGCGAAGCGCCAGTGCTGGGCATGCCTACAGAAAAGGGCATGTATGTTCTCGACACAGATGCATCGGTGGTGGCCATCTCAGGAATCTTGCATCAAGAGCAAGAATGGAACGGAAGAACAGTTCTCCGTCCCATTGCATACGGCAGCACGGTCTTGAGTGACACAGAGATGAAATATGGCGCACCAAAAGCAGAGATGTTTGCAGTAGTCACCTTTGTGGAAAAGTACCGTGCATACTTGGGGAGCGCTCCCTTCAAGTTACGCGTGGACAACAGAGCGTTATCCTGGTTGAAAACCTACTCGATGGATCAGAGTTATATTGGTAGATGGATAGTAAGATTGGATGGCTACCATATGATAATCGAACATAGGATGCGTGATAAACACCAGAATGCTGACAGCCTCAGCAAGAAAACTGAGTTCTATGAAAGATTGGAGCAGAAGCAGGCCAATCAGGCGGAAATAAAGGAGTGATTCTCGTTTCTGGACAAAGAAACTTATGAAGCGCTTCCCTTAACGAGATGGTTGGATAAGTCTGGACATCCAAATCCAGGACATCCTGAGTTACCTGTAGAGAAAGCAGCCGAGATAAAGATCCTGTCCAAGGAGGACCCGGTCCCGTTGGATTTGCTGCTGCGCTCGAACCTGGTCCAGCAAGAACTCTCTCGCATGAATATAAACAGCCTCTCATTATTGGATAAAACGGTGCAAGTCACACCACATATGATGCGGACGCTGGGTGGATTGTTAGAAAGAGAAGTGACCAGAGATGACCCCGAGTGGACAGCAGCAGTGGCATCGCTAGCGGTCAGAGAGAAAGTGAAGATCATACCGTCTAGACGACAGCACGAAGAGAACGAGAGAGATTGTAGGAAAATAGTTCAGCAACTAGTATCCTCAATACCCCAAGAGATTTTAACCAGTACCTCATACGGACAGAAAGAATAGGAGAGCAGCAAGCAAAAGAAAACCGTCACCTTTGTTGACCGGGATAAAGAGGGTGAAGTTGTAGAACAAAATCTGCTGCAAGACTATTTGTCCGGGGAGAAGGATCAGGAGTATCACCAGCGATCACTAGATCAACACTCGGGACAAGTAAATTTGTCCCGGGAGTCCGAGATAGACGAGAAAATTCCTGATGAGAAACAGGACCTAGAGAACAAGGTTTTGTCCGGGGAGTTCAGATGGATGCGAAGAAAGTACAGACATGATCTGGAGGAGCGTGCAGTCTCCAGCACAACACCCTCGACGGATGATAATTCAGAAAGCTCAAGAATGGACACCTACTCAGACAGGAATTCGAACTCGGGATCAGAACTGTCAGAACTGGCATTACACACGATACTAGTGGAAACTCGGGCAAGAGACCTGGACAGAGAGGTGTACAAGGATCCGGACAGCGATCGCTACCTGATACCGAGCGAAAGAGTCTTTGATAACGCAGCGGATGACTTGGAGACAATAGCGGTATCGAAACGTTCGATAAGCCTATTGCCGCAGAAAGCGGTAGTCAGGACTGATCTTCTGCCGTTTGAACAAGAAACACAACCGTTGGCGAAGATTTGGTGCGTTAAGATGGAAGAAGACACACATCAACCCAACGAGCTGAATAGTCAGATGAGGGTCATGAAGACGTACTTGAAGGCGAGATACAGACTCTCGGACCTTCTAAGGGCGCAGAGAAATGATCGCATGACAAGCAACCTGAAAAGGTGGATCGAGAATGGTTCTCCGGATAAAGGGGACCTCGAGGAAGATAGTTATCGCATCCTGAGACAATACTTCATGCAGAAGGAAGGGAGATTATATTTGAACAAGGACGGAATTGTAGCTTGCAAAAGAAGGGAGGAAGACAGAGTCCTGTACAAGTATAACGCGATAGTATTACCTCAACTCTATCAGACAGAACTAGTGTTCAGGTCACATGATCAAATGGGCCATCAGGGGATTGACAAAGTATATCAGAGGATCCTGAAGCGCTTTGAGTGGCCTGGGATGAAAAAGGCATGCGAGAAATGGGTGACAGCATGTCTGTCATGCCAACAGGTCAAGGATCCTAGGAAGTTGCGATTTCCTTTACAATCGATTGAGTCGTCTGAATTCAACGAGGTGGTGCAAATAGATCACCAAAAGATATGCATGACAGACAATGGTTACAACCAGGTGCTGGTCATGATAGATCATTTTACGAAATTACCACCTGATCAATACATGGATAGCAAGACATGGTTGTCCGATGACGTTTCAATCGGACAATGGAACAGCTTTCGTAGGAGAGCTTACGAAAGAGCTTATGAGACGCTCACAGGTCGCTCAGGCTCACTCCACGACATACCACCCTCAAACGAATGGTTTAGTGGAAAGACAGAATAGGACGTTAGTGTCGATGCTGAGAGTATATTGTTCCAGGTAAATGACCGATTGGGACAGATACCTTCCACAGGTGATGGGGGCATATAATAGCACGCAACACTCCACCACTGGAGTCAGTCCACACATGATGCTAACTGGAGACGAAAAGTCTTTACCCTTAACCTTCTTCTACCCAGAATATGAGGGAAAGAAAACGTCCCCACAGGTATACGTGAGGGATGTGATCAGACGCCAACAGGAGTTAAACGATTTGTGTAGAAGAAACACTCAGCAGGCACAGGCAAGGCAGAGAAAAAGATTCCACAAGAAAGCAGCTGGTGCAAAGGCTTACTCGGTGGGAGACTACGTAAGGGTATTTCAGAACGTTAAACCACCGAAAGGGACAAAGAAGCTTTTAAAGAAGTGGAGGGGACCCTTCATGATTACAGAGGTGCACCAAGAGGGACGCTTTTGTAGACTGAGTACTGGCCGAGCCGCCCACTACGAGAACATCAAGCCACACAATCCATCGACAGAAGATTGGTGTATACCTGCAGACATGGTAGAAGGGGATTATCTAATGATGGATCCTGCTTGTGAGGTCAATGAAAAAGGCAACAGGGAGAAGAACGATGGAAACGAAATTGTAGAGGATGGTACAGATACACCGCTGGACCTGGATATAAACGAACGGATCGAAGCGGACGATGAAACCTTACCCTACGCAGAGGAAGATTGGCAGGATTCCGAACAGACAGAGGTTCCCAAGAACTTGGAACCAGATCTTCCGTTCACGATGCAGACTCGTCAGAAGGACGGGACGAGACCAAGAAAGAAATACAATCCTTACGGTGACGACTTTGTAGTGGATAGGATAGATCTAAAGAAAATAGTGGAGGAAGTAGTGGGTTTAGAGGAAATAACTGTGTCACAAGACATTGACATAGTCGATGATCACAACGATGAGTGGGTTGATGACTGGTCGAAACCCGAGGTAGAATTCGACGATGAGCGACAGCAGTCATATGAACAAGACCTGACGAACCTGCGTGTCTTAGAGTGGCTGAATGAAACGACCTCGGATCCAGAGGAGACCAGCGTCACGATTCAAGACGTAGATCGTGAAAGCATGAAATACATCAAGACTGAACGAGATGATCCTTCCTGGGCTGCCCAGGAAGGACGATTACTCATTCCAGCTTCTAACCTTGACTTGATACCCGGTATGCGATCGACGGGGACGTCGATGGATATTTTTGTCCGGGGAGTGGGGGTAGGACTTACCCACACTGAAAACTTGATAATTAAAAAATTAAGAATAACAAGAGAAACAGGAGACTTAGAAGCAGAAACAGGCGAAGAACCTAAGAAACCTGACATAGGCAGGGTAGTTGAGTCATATTTTAACTTACCAAATGAATATTCTAGTAACATAATACTAACAGACAGTGATTTCATACTCACAAACAGAACATATGCGATAGCGATCACCGCAGACATGAGTTTTAGGACAGCGCTAGCGGCAGATTTTAAGAGGGAATACAAAAACGTGGAATTCCTTTGGAAGCAAAGACCAGGGATAGGGGGCGTAGCAGCCTTACCTCCGGCGGTGTCGCAGATAACGGGAAAATACTTATGCTTCTTGGTAACGAGGGCGACAGAGAAGCAGCACTTGGACGCAGAAAATCTAGTCTTGTCTTTGA
Organism: Symsagittifera roscoffensis; assembly: GCF_963678635.1. NCBI lineage: Eukaryota > Metazoa > Xenacoelomorpha > Acoela > Convolutidae > Symsagittifera > Symsagittifera roscoffensis. The sequence continues at coordinate 73,336,561 of NC_087062.1, read as the reverse complement.
CGAGGCTGAGGGACTTCCTTGTGGAAATGGACGTGAAGGAGCTCTCGCTTCCAGTGTACAATCCAAACAGAGGAAGACTGCATCCTCGGGAATTGTACGAGCTTGTACACGTGATATTCTCCGATACGAACATACAAGTATATCTACATAAGAAATATTACTTAAGTATAGGCTGAGTGAAGTGCGAGAGGGTGTTAGGCCAAAGACTAAGTATGTAAAAGGTGATATGTTTGTTATGTTATGTCATGTGTTAGGTTATTAAGATCATGGGTAAGTAGGGGTTAGTGACCATGAACAACTAAATGACGATTTTGGGAACAGATCCAAAGTTTGGACTGTCCAATCTTAGGTCGAATTCCAAAATTTTAGAAACCAATTGATTTTAATAAATTTTAGGATAAATATCTTTTTATCTGAACTGTCTTTAAGCAAATTTTAACGATATATGTTAAGGTGAAACTGACAGGTGTGACAGTCGTGATTTCTTTTCTAGATCCTGATTGATCATTGAAATTACTCACTTGAGTCAAATTATCAAATCGAATCAAATCAAACTTGGAAAGAACAGTATGGACAATTTCAACCTGGACGAATTGATGGACCTGGCAGAGGCATATGTAGGACCGATGGTAGATGCGATCTATCGTCGGTTGATCGAACGAGACTTCGCTCTGGAGGACCCAGAGGTGGTCATGTTGCTGACCGCCCTGATCAACATCTTGGGGCACGACAACCGTGGGGACCGCCCCACGGAAGTCCTGTTGATGGCAGCATATGGAGAAAGAGGAGTACTAGACCGCCCGAACATGAGAGTGATGAGGTGGAGAAACGGGGCTCTCTCAGGGAGTGACTTGGCGAATGAGCCTGGATTGGGAAGTTCTAGGACTTACCAACCAGGTGAGATGCCAATGCCCTCTAAGCCTAAACCTGGGCTGACGAGAATGCATCGGGAGATGAACAGCGAGGCGACCTCGTCTGGTTCACCACTGAGAGCAGCTGTGCCACCAAAAAGGGCGAAAGTAACACAGAAGGTTCAGACGAACCAAACCATACAAGATCTGGACGAGATGAACGATCAGCTGAAAAGTACGGAGAAGGAGTTAGACGATATGACGAAGACCATGCTGGCGATGGAGGAAGACCGGGACATGTGGAGAAAGTTGTTTAAAGACTGCAACAAAAAGCAGGGTCAAGAGATTGAACGCTTAAGGCAGGAATACAAAGAGCGATCGGAGCAGGCGGCGTTGACAACGGCGATTGAGAAAGTGATACCTGCAAGGGATATTCCTCGTGGGCAGTCCCCGATGGAGCTCTTGACACCTCGAGAAATGAGTCAAACAACGGAGACACGGCTTCCAGCAGAGACGAACCGAGTAACAATCGCGGATCCTTGTGACACCTTGGGTGATCCCGTCGTAGAACAGACAGTGAGAAAACTGATAGAGACAGCTGGACGATTGGTCGCTAACAAGAATGCACCAGGTTCCGGGGTGACTGCACCCTATGGAACGATTGACGATACGGGCAGAGTACAACTCTCCCAGACAGTGATCAGACAAGGGATAAGTAACGTGACACCACTCATGGGGAGCCCGAGAATCCCAGAGAGGAAAGTACGGAAGATGCCAGCGAAGAAAGTGTCTCGTATAATAGACGTGCAGAAGAATAATCAATTGAAGTATAATTTCACGGGAGTTCCGGAGACAGATCCGAGGGCCTGCTTCAATCAAGCTACCTGGAGCCCGGCTGTGAACCTGCAGCAACCACCACTCGGGACATCTCACCTGATATTGGGAGACAGCTTAGTCAGAGTGCTGTCGAATTTGAGGACCTCATGGGTCACCACGGTGATGGCCTTTGGAGGCGCGACGATCGCCCAATTATATCGGATGGTGGAACTGATGAATCCAGGGAAGATTCCCAGTGTGATGGTCTTAGTTGGGACGAATGATATCTCCAGAGGATCAGACGAGCAGGAAGCACTGTGGGAGTCAATGATGGTGTGTTTGTTCACTACTCTCTGGCAGAAGTTCAGTTGCGCGGTACTGACCGTTTGCACGGTGCGAATGAACACAAGAAGCCTGACAGCATCAGGAAGAAGGCACAACGAGGGAGTCATGAGATGAAACAACATCTTGAGGAACCTAGCAAATCGAAATACCTGAAGAATGATCCTCATGGACATTGAACATGAATTGAGAGCCATGGATCAAGCCAGACTGACTACGGATGGCATCCACTTCGACAGTATCGAAGGACAAGCTTGGTTGAATCGAGTCTTCCAAGAACGGTTGCATGAGCTGGAAGCAGAACTCTTTGACACAGGAGTGCTGAAGGAAGAGGGAACGGTGAATGATACGGTGATCACCACCTTTGTGCCTCCTAACCTGGAAACACGTTTGGGTACGGTCCCAGCCGTCACGAATTACCGGCAACAAAGTTCCAGCGAACCAGGTCGAAGAACAGACGTGCAGGATCGGTTGGGAGAAGCACCGATGAGGAGGACAATTCATCCTAGGAGGAGGATAGGACCTGTCAACCAACCAATCGAAGAAGTAGCAGGCACATCTAGATCAGACACTAGATCGGAGACGACGAGTACCAGTCGAGAGGAGAGACCGAGCAGAGGCTCACTGTTGTGGTCGAGATCCATACCGTCTCCCTGGCATATATACAAAGACGAACTAATGAAGCTGGACCTACAGAGAGTAAGCTTCATCGAAGATGCAAGGAGGATGCTGAATGGAGCGACGTTATCCGTCAGCAGATTATACTCAGTAACCGGCGTAGACTGGTTGATAGCCGCTAGCATAAATTTCAGCTCCACGACGGCCTTGAGATTTGCCGATTTGGAGGGACTGCCCTCCAACAACACGATGGGACCAGTGAATGCGAGACCGTTGCAAGATGTGAGATTGAACCATGATGAGGGGAATCGTGAAGAAAGACCAGGAAGATTCCTGACGGCGAGAGCGCCGATTGGACAACACGTGAAGATATTTAGGCAACTGACGACACCACCTGGTCATGTGAAGGAGAGGGTGTACCCAAAACTAGTGAATCAAGATGGTGATGCCCAGAGATATGGCGGATTGACAGCGATAAAGAAAGATGAGACCATCTTCGCCGCCTATGACAAAGCAGAGATGAGGAAGGCCAAGATCATGGTGGTAGCGAATTCAGAGTTCGTGTACACCTCTAAGTCTTTGTTTTGGCCGGACGTCATAATGCTGGCCGCAGTTGACCTAGACCTATTGCAATCAGTGTCATTGGCTATAGGGGTACAAAGGCAGACAGAAATGAACCCGATAACGATTGTGTTTGCTGGCATCAATGACCATCTACTCAGTAGAGGTTTTCTGAGCAGGCTCAGAGATCCTGCAACAGCAGAAAACGCAGTATGGCCAGCAATAAAAGACATCCTGGAGTCGATGGGTGAAGTGGTGGACGCGACAAAGGAGGGGTCATTCAATAAAGTGGCGTTGAGAGTAGTATTTGCGTTGTCTCCGGGATATGCACATCTCCCGGATGGATTGAAATTTGTGTATGCAATGGTAGCCTTACTTTCGGAAGGAAAATATGATGTGATCATATCAGCCCCGAATCGCATGATAGAAATGGAGAACCTGAGGCCACTTAAGGCTGAACTGCCTGCAGTATGGTCAGATATCTCAAATGCGATGAGAGGATTCAAGGACCACGCGCTACACATGTTAGTGTTGGACGAAGTGCTGGGGTTGGAACTGTCCAACTTCAGTCGGCAACTCAAACTGAAAGCTAGAATAGATGACGACCATCGAGTGATCACGGCAATGTCCAACGACTTATGGTTCCGAGCAATGGAAGTGGCGAGTGAAGACACGAGAAGAAAGAATTCACTGGAGACGAGAGCTCATCTGGAGGCGATGGTGCTGAGAACCAAGCCGGAAGCAAACCAGTGGCTACACCTGAATCCTAGAGTAGCGGCATTGGGTGCAGATGCTTTTCAGCAAGGCCCAGTAATGATCACGAAGATACACGCCTACTTGTTGAAGGAGGTGAACCTGGCGGAAAATGCCGGAGAAAAGACAGCTGAGTTCGTGAACAGAATGTGTCAGATTACTCTGGAAACCTTCTGGACCCAGGAAGTGAAGGGACAGGAGGGATTTGAAAGAACAGACAGCATGCTAGAAGGGTTGGGAGCCGGATGGACCGCGTCCTTCTTGGCAAAAGTTTACCCAAAAGTCTCGCACTATTTGATAAAGGAATTCCTCCAAGCAGTAGTGAAAGTATCGATAGTGGAATTAATAGCCTTGTTCGTGACATTCGGAGCGGAGAATTTCGTGAAAGGACCGGCGATACTGCTTACGGATGGAATACAGAACCTGCGACTAGATGGACTTCTGACATTGATCGCAATAACCCACGGAAACTTGGGAGGACTAATGAAACTGGCACGCTGTCCAGAGCAGATGAAAGAGAGAGTGAGGAACTTGGATATGAAGAAACCCACGGACTCGTGGAACAAAATAAGAGACCTGAGACACACTCTTATCCAATATATCTTGCAGCAAAATCGCTTTGGAACCGGAGAAGACGAGACAATCGAAAGAGAGGAAGATGTTAGACGACATGATGGAGGCATGCCGCTATTAACAGATCTGAGCTTGGCTATGAGGACCGATCCCTTGGCGCTGATCAGAGGAGTCACAGAGTTCGTGACACTGATCTATGGACCAGCAGTCACGTTTGCGTTCCCTGACGTTAAAGTGGAAGCATATAGGAGGTCGGTGCTGCACCTGAACCTCATATCGGCAGTGGACGGTAGTACACTGAACTGGTGTGAGCAGCATACATTGCGGGAGCTCATGAGTGAAGATCTGTTGTTTGCAAAAATATCGGAGCCAGAGATGACAGTCATCAATTTTGACGATCACTTCCATGACCGCATGGGAGAAGTAGAAAGAGGACACATCGAGGTGTTTCCAAAGCTTTGGAATCTGAGACCCTATGACAAAACGAATGGTGAAATAACCAGAGTGCCTCGTCTCACAGCAGCATATCACAAGGTGAGAGAAGAGACGAAAGACTGGGGCGATTACAAGAAGCTACCGGAAGCAATCCCTGAATTCCCTCTGATAAGAAGGATGTTGCTCGGAGCAGTCTCCGTAGTACAAACTCCTAGGTTGAGAGCATTCGAAACCAATGAAAGGAGAGTAGGGAATTTCTCGGTGACGATGGATCCATACTTCGTGGGGAGAAATGCCGCCGTGTTACAGTACACACGATTTGCGTACACGGATCAAGCGACGAGAAGGCGAATAAGCAACGCCGCTACTCCCAAGCCTGGAAGATTTGATGAGGAATGGAAGGGACTAGGCTTAGCTCCGATGAGAATGAGAGGCAGGACCGAATTGCCCGAAGCCTCATTAATCCTGACCAGTGTGAAAAAGGAGATGAAAGTTGGAGGGATATTGCAGACGAGAACCTTCCTAGCACCCTTCGGCTGCGAAGAAATCAAAGTGGTCCATAGAGAAGAGTAAGATAAGTCGGCCGGTACATTGCTCATACCGAGATTCCAGGAAGAAGCCGACAATGACGAACAAGGACCATCGAGCTCGAATAGGGACAAGTCAGAAGGAGATGACGGACAGGGTGGAAGCCGTCAGACTGAAGAACCCATGCAACAAGATCAAGCTGGTGGGGAAGACGACAGGGCATCGACAGGAGGAACATCCAGCCTGGATTTTAACATCTTCAGTGATCTTGAAAACAATGCGGATACGTTGGAAACGACTGAGCCAGCGGATGAAGGCACCTCGACACTGGAGCCTCCGTCAGCCTTTATGGAAATGAAACAGAATTTGCCGGAGAGCAGCTCTCCTGGCAATTCAAGAAACAACGACCAGAGAATCCTCATGGAATCACCTCGGAGGAGAAGAATAGAGGCCTCAGCCAGGGTACCTTTCTTGGGAACGCTGCCCGAAGAAGAATGGGAAGTACATCACCGAGACTACGAGAGTAGGACGGGATGTAAGCTGGACAGAGTGGCGTTTATGGAAGAAGTCTGGACCGTGATTCAGAGCTATGGGACCCAGTCCGTCCTCAAAACAGGTCTCAATCAACCCTTGATGAGAGAAGTACTTGACAAGCTTGATGAGTGTGAAGGGAGACTGAGTGAGTTATTGATCGACTCAGCCACTGATGAGAGTGAGGCGAATTCTCCCATCAAGATGACACCGCAGGACGATGAAGGAGAGGTGGTGTACCTGTCAAGAACCAGGAGAGGGACGATGCGATCGGAAATGGTGATTGATAAAATCAATGCGATGAAAATGAAATTAGGCAGCAGAGTGATGCCGAGGAGAATTGGGAAGACGAAAGTGGATTCAGAAATATCGATGAAAGCTGGTAACTCAGCGAAAAGAAAACGAGTCGAGGAGGTCATGGATTTGGGGCAAGGTGATTATCAATTGTCTGGCACAGATAGAATATTAACTGATATAGCGATGGTGCCACCCATTCTCATGGCGGGGATAAAGTCAACCGGTTATAAATCCAAAAGGAGTGACCGCACTCTGACTGGAGCAACCTTAGAAATGGAAATACTCAGCCAATGTGGAGAGAGCAAAATGAGGGACTTCAAGCCATCTCCCATGAATCATGGAAAGGGAAGTGTTGCAGGACAACTAACACCAGTGGAATACAACCGACTAACCGTGTCGGAGACAGTGTCGATGGATGAACCCACCGGTGGATACATGGAGATGTTGGAATACCGAAACTCGGCTAGAGGGTATGTGATGGCCCTGGAAGACGAAAAAGCCATGGAGGGTTATCTGGAAATGATGTTGCAAGGCACCACCCTCAAGCAGAAGGCGTATGGAACTTTGGCGTCGTCTGACGTACAGGCGGAAACGATCGAGCAGTTAGTGAGCCTTCCATGGAAAGCAGTAGTATTGAGGTATTTCGAAGAAGAAATGAGGACTACGCCAAGAATACATGCTCTCGTGGCAGTACCTTACGTAAGGACAGAGTTACAACTCAGATTCGCCTGGTGCATGATGGGACTGACTCGCGAAGAATATGATTCAGAAGAAAGGAAGAGATCAAAGGAGGAAAAAGTTTTCCTTATGACGAATCTGAGGGATCTGATAGTCCAGGAGGGAGCAGCAGTAGCGTGTGCGAAGCGGAGAGACGCTCTCTGTTTCATTCGATTCCTGATAGAGCAGATTTCAGTACATGCAATGAACACTTGTGTTAAAATGCTGAGGGAAGGCGATGAGCGAACGAAAGCCTTATTCTTGCTAGCACTGCTGGATATGCAGCAAAGTAAACCGATGAGGGTAAACATGAAAGAACCTGAGGAATCGGAACCCATGAAAAAGATAGACGAGATCAGGAGATTCTCAAACAAGGAGCTGAGACTCGCTAAAGAATCTATGGGAGCATTGCCGAAATCCAGTGAATACTGTGGACCGATCAAGAAGAAGTCATATAGCTACGTATCCGGGATCATAGGGATAGCGTACAATCCTTTCCTGAGTGAAGACATACGCGATTGCTTCTTTGATTATGAGCAGGCGGTGTTACTAAGATTCTAGACGTCCAGAACTGTAACGATTAAGAGCGTTAACAACACACAGGCCAAATTGGGACTGGTCTTGGAAGAAGAGGTGACTGCACCTTCAGTACCAAAATCCGACAAAGGAGTGGAGTTTGGGTTGGGATTTTCAGATGAATTACTGAGAACGAGCTTGATGGCAGTGTGGGAATTGATGAGGCCATCATGGTGTCCTAGTCCCAACGCTGACTCAATATTACGGGCGACACAAGACATACAGAGGGAACTGAATGCAGACTGTAATCTGCGTGACCTCAACATCATATATAATGTGATGATAACAGCCTCTAAGAGCAACGGAGAAGATAAAGTAGAGTTGCCTGGCTGGGGACCAGAAGACTGGGTCAAACCTGGTAGCTGTCTGGCGGAAGTCTGTGGACTGGAGGGTCACGTTTGTGGAGGTCTAGACTGTGTGAAAACCCTGGAAAGACAACACAAGCAATTGACAGTATTGTTTGGAAACGTAGTGATGAAAGCAAGAACGGAAACGGAACTGATAGCAGATTGTCATGGAGGAACCGATGTGAATCTAGTGACTGCACTAGGATTCTACAGCATGTTTGGTTCTTTAGAGTCACTATTGAATCTAGAACAGAAACATGAGATGGTCACAGCCATCAGCGTAGAAGTATTTCCAGGAATTCTGCAGACTGAGCAGAAATACATAGGAAAATGGAGGGAAGCAATCGAGACAGAAATGAACATCAGACACAGCGAAACTTATTGTAGACCATCAGGAGCACGATATTTGGTGGGTTCAACGTTGGCTCCAAGGTGCAAGAGCAGATATCTAGTACATTTCGTAGCTGTGGACGTGAAGAGTACAAGAACGATTGTGGATCAAGCCTTCTCAGTGCCGAAGTGTGTGAGATTGGCGAGAATGTCTGAAAAGTCTTACGAGTTACTATGTAAGATGTTCTCAGCAGTCCCAGAGAGAACCAAAGAAGAATTGGAGTCAATACTAGGAAAGAAGTTCATGGGATATGTGAGCGGGAACTTCAGTGACTTTGAGAAACAGAAACAGAGGGGATCAACTGTCACAGATTACAATGCAGTAGATGAGAATGATGAAGTCCACCGAGTGATGATGGAAGTGGAACCATTGCTGGAAGCTTCGGGAAAACGTAATTGGAGGAGCATCATGTTGACACATGACGAGTTTCCTTGCCACTGCTTGCTGCAGACCTGGTGGTATCCCAAGCGTAGTAATCTGATGTTGATCTGGGACTCTGGAGAGCTGCTCTCCATGGGTTTACCAGATTCATCACAGCCCGTAACAATAGTGATAGTGGGAGTTATGATGGCGATACGATGGCTGGAAGCTCATGTGAGAGAAAATAATAGACAGGAGGCACCAACGAGAGAACAATTGCGGAAATTAGATTGTCTAAAAGATTTAGATCTTTTTGAGACAATGTGCAAAGTTCTAAACATTCCGATGGAAGTGAAGAAGATATGGGCAAGAAAACGATTGATGCCATGGTTCAGAGCTAACATGACTGCATGGTTGTACGAGTATGCGAAAAAGCATATGTCGAAGCATGGCAGAGTGTACAGTGAATATCAGCTGGACATTGGGGCAGGAGCTTTCAAGCGAGCTTTCGTGACTCATCGGAATGCAGTGACCACCGCTGTGAAAAGAATTTCCAGGACGAGTGAGCGTAGTGGAAATGAGAAGGCAGAGATGCTGAAAGAAGATTTGGAGAGAAACGTGACGTTGTGTCTCCGCAACAGCTTCTGCAGAAACAGAGAATCCAACGTGGATCCCCTACCTTGCTGTAAACAGAGGGTAGAAGAGCAGAAGTGTTGGAGGACGGCTTCCAACAGCGTCAGGATAGCCAACGATGTGCTACAAGACACGGAAACCGAAAGTGCGGAGTCAGTATCACATGAGGAAGAAATGGAACATTGACGAATGGTCGAGAAAACAAGAGGCAACAAGAAAGAAAATTGGAAGAATTTAGAAGTTTTAGAACTTCTAAACGACGAAAACAGAAGAAAACAAAGGAGTGATGAAGAAAAGTTAAAACTCAGAATTGTTTTATGTGTGTGAAAAACTCAAGTGAGAAACCAAGCAACCAAGTTGTAATTGAAAACTGAAACATTTAGTTGAGTTTTGGAATTGTTGCATTTACAAATTTGCATTTTGATTTTAGCTGAAGTGGCTTTAGAGACACTTATTATTTATTTAGAAAGGCTTAAGAGAAGAGTATATTTAAATATTCCAGCCTGCATGATTGTTTTTAATCACTTAGGAAGAGTGATCACTTTGTGGTGACATGAAAGACTTGAGTAATCTCTTGAAGAGGGAGGTTGTTACATTGTTCTTTCTAACCACAAAGTTTCTTAGTTTTAATATTCAGGACAATAAACAAGCAAGATTTCCGAAGGGAAGGAGCATAGTAGGATAATTTTAGCTTGTTGGTTGGCAGGACTGTCCTGCAAGCCAACACCTTTTAAATCAGAGAGAAAGAGTTTTAATCGGGACATTGACACTGGAAGTCAGAAAATATGTTTTTATCTTAGGTTATATCCTCAATGTGCAGATTAATGAAAAAATTTGAAGGCTATAGTGATGTAGTATGATGCCATTTATATTCTACAGTGAGTAGATGTGACGTGGATAAAAGTGGTTACGTGCATTTTGTAAATTCTGTTCGATGACACCGTGCCGATTTTACGAACATTGTGCGATTCAATGAGGACATTGACGGGACTGTCCGCGGAGTATGTGACATTCGACCAGAATGTGAAAAATGCGATTTATGCAGACTTCGAATTTTTAGCAGTAAGCCTTCCGGATTGATGATTATTATGAATTAAGAACGTTATTGGAACGATTGGCCAAACGGTGAGGGCTAGAATATTCTGGTATTTTAAAATTTTAAAAATTCGAATTATGACGTCATATTTCTGAGAAACGTCAGAAACGGCCATTTTAACAAAAACGAGAAAGAAAAAGGAGAACAACATTAGCTGCGCTAGCAACAACAACGAAATTGAGATTGGAAAACGACAAAGAGTTACAGAGTGACAGAGAACACTCCGAGTTGCAACTATTGTGCCGCTACAATAGTTGCAAGGCCGTTGCGAACAACGGTGAAGGGTGAGAGACGGCCTTCCGGATTAAGAGGAAATCAGGATTAGCGAGCCTGATCCAGCGGATTCATCAATCCGGAAGGGTAAAGGAACTGAAACTTTTATCCTGTTACATAAACTTTTAGCTTCCTGTCATGTCCTGACTTGAATTTAATTGATATCTAGATTCATTTTGATAAGGATGAGAAGCTAGGAGTTGGGGGAAAGGGTTTATCCATCTTCGATGGAGATGATGATTTTTATCTACTGAACAAAAACAATAGTAATATAATAAATAGTAGTAGCCCTGTTTTTAGGAGTGACCTCGTGGTCTGGGGATACTGAGACCCAGCCATGAGCTCACTATTTCTGCATGTAATCTAGTTAATTTGAGTGTTTTGACCGAAGCCGAAAGCAGTAACGTTTTTGTCGACCCGATGTTAGAAAAGACCACCGAAAAGTACTGGCTTGGTAGAGACGGTGAAAAGCATGCAAAGCTCTGTTTAGACGATAGCCAGTCGTCTTAAGACTTAGTTTTGTTTTCCGTCGATATGTATCTTCCGGGCGAATGTTACAAATATAACTTAATAAGTTTGATACTGGTCAGTTTTGGTAACAGAAGTAAGTTCTGGCTCTAGAATTTGAGTTTTTGTATGAACCATTGGGACACTCAAGCTGTCCACCTTTCCATTGAAGGTTCACTCTAGTTCGTTCCGAATAGTTGTTCTTTCTTCTATTTATCGTCTCTCCTCCTAGTTCGGGATAAGACAGCTCTACTCTTGTCCTATTTTATATCTGGAAATTGCGAATAGCAATTTCCCGCTGTTTTTCTTGAGTAATTTCCCGCAATTGTAAATTCGGATGTTCTGATTTTTCTTTTTGCTTTTTCAGTTGGTTCGAGAAAACTGAGCATGACAGGCTCCATTCAAAATTTTGAAAATTAAAATTCCACTCCAAAATTACGTATTTTCGCGTCTCTCAAGGTCAAACTTCCAGACATGACCGACTGGCACATACTCCCCGGACTCAAGATCGATGTCCTCATCGCGTGCTGTCTCTGTCAGTGATTCCCCAGAAGCCCGAGTGTCACTCAAGATACAGTGCCAGTGGTCATTTACAGAAGTTTGCAGCAGACTTAAGTTTATCTACCTTCCAAAATTTACCACCATATAAAATTTTCACACTATCGCTAAACAGCAATCAAAATATGCACACACCTGCACCTTATGAATTCCCGCTTTTTAAGCTGGTGATTTAAAATTTCTTTTGTCCTATTCAATCAGGAAATTGTCATGCAGCATTTTGATTTATATGATAGATCTAGCATATTAATAACAATATCTTTTTGTTAAAATTTCTTTTTCGTGAACCCAGATTTCATCCGAGTTCACCCTCGAGCCCTCTCCCTCTCAAGACTCAAGACTCTAGAATTTTCTTTTTGAGCCACCGGCTCACCTTGTGTTCTTCGCCCTCGAGGTACCCGATCCAGATATTTTTGACACTGTGATCTGTTCCAATAGTGCCTCTTCGTCATCGGAGCTGATCACAATCTCCTCCCAAGCCTTCAGCTGTTCATAGGATCGCATCCTTTCCCTTTGCTCTTCCAATCTCTTCGCCTGATTTGACAAGCTCTTCACCTTCGACTCCCGGTTCAAACAGAAGGAATTGTGAAGACAGACGCGTCTGACTTCCATTGGTATGGCGAACACCTTGCATGCTGTCTCGAACAACTCAAGTCTCCTGCTGTAATCTATCGCGTGAATCGACTCTGCTGTTGGCGTCTTCGATTCTCGATATTTTGCTATGTTTTCTTCCATCCATCGTAGAGCCAGCATTGTGCTCACCACCAAGATGGCACTTTTTGTTGATGCTCGGGTAGTCTCAACGACCTGATTTCTTCTACATCCCAGATCAGGCAGAGATTGGCTTGGTCTGGGTACCACACTGTCTGCGCCAGACAGTGGCACGGACAATCCCCGTGTGTGAGGTCGATGCTCCTAAGATTGCGTTCTCCCGAGGCTTCTAGGAGAGGCTCAAGTTCCATCATCTTCTCGTGTATCACGTCGACTTCTTCCAAGTTTGGGGCACTTACCATGGGCTTCCCCGTCACGTTTTGTCTCTCGAGGTCAGTGGTATTTTCGCTCTCTAAGCCTAGAAGTTCTTCACCCCAGATTTCACTCAAGTCGTCCCTTTGTTCTTTAGGCACTGTTCCTCGGATCTTCCTCAACAGCTTGTGTGAATGATGTGACATCCGAGCCAGTCTTACACATTTGGGCACTGAGAAGGCTTTGTCTATCAATACCCTCTGGCTGGATACTTCTACCATCGCCATGTGCAATGTATAGTGGCTGTCACACAGATTGGCCATCACTGACCCCACTAGGGACTTCGCATTTAGAGGCAGTCCATAGGCTTCGCTCATGGGAAATCCCATCTCCGCTTCGAGTCCAACCTTCCAACTCTTGATGTGTTTCTGGGTCACCTGCAACACTCCGGGCCATGACTCCACGCTCAACGCGGTCACCAAGTGGTGTTCTGACTCTAGCCTCTCCAGTGACTGGAGACTACACATTCTCGAGAAGAACCCCAGAGCTGTTGCTAGGTTCACAGTGGTAACACTCAGCCACTATCTGTATCTCACTTTTCTCCCTTTCGGTGATATCTTCAAACCAGGTGACTAGGTCTTTTTTCTGGAAAGACTGTGTCCTGATGCACGATCGTCCATCACAGGTGTGCTCGCCATTCCCACACGTCGAGTCAAGACAACTGCCCGGCTCCATCTTCTTTACCGACCCTGTTCCGCTCGTCATCTCACTTGACTCCTTCATCTGAGGCAGGATCAGTCTATCTACTATACTCAAGGTCGCTAAATCTTCATCCTCTGTCGGCGCCAATCTCACTCGCTCAGTGACTTCCTCGATCAGGCTCGCATGGGGATGTGGACACCAAGAGGGCCTGAGCAACTTCCACACCACTCCCAGATTCGTGGTCAACGTGCCGTTCCCATTACCCATTCTTAGTTCTACTCTTTTACTTGAGCGTGGCAGACTTATCACTTCCGATGTTCTCTCGAGAATCAAACCCAGACTGGGTCTCTCTCTTTCCACGGGGTCTATCTCCATTATCCTTTCTGTCCAGAACTTCAGCAGCTCCGCCACCTCATAGTTTCTATGGGCACATCCAGCTTCTAAGTCTAGGAAAGGGTTGTATGCCATCCCCATCACTCCAGACACATACTGATACTCTCCCTTCTTGTTGGGTTTCGAGTACTCTCCTGGAGGAGCCAGGTTACGGTGAACGTCGTGTTTCTCCTCGAACGTCTTGTTGTAGAATCTCCATATCTCATCTAACTTCCTGTAGCTCTCCAGAGATTGCCTAGAACCATTTTCCTTTTCTATCCCAGTACTCTGGTACACATTCAAGATTACTGTGGAGACTCTCCTCTCCAGCGTCTTTCTTCCAATTGCTCTCTCTAATGACATGCTAGGATGGTAATGTCAGTCATCATCGACATTGTCCATCTCAAGAAGCAGGTAGCATCCTTCCTCCTTGCCAGGCTCAAGCCTGAGTTGTCCCTAGCAACATGCTGCATCAGCATTCGATATACCTCTAGGTTCTTGCCTCCCAACTTCAACTTGTCGTACGAAGTTAGTGTCTCTAACTCTATTCCCAACAGGCTCCACGCAAACATCAGTTGTCCTGCGGTCCTAATAAAGGGATTCGCCATCAACGGCGATGCCGATGATGATGTTCTCATAGCTTCTTCAAAATGATCCTTTAACAAGCTCTGCCAAGTTCTCTTCAGCTGGCTCCCCAATGCTAATTTATTGATACCAGCCTTCTGCTGGGTAGCTCAGTTGCGTCGTTTGCGTGACACTCCACTGTCGAGCTTCTTCAGGCAGTCTTCCAACTCCTGCAATGTTTCCAGGGCCACCCACCACGGTCGGGCGGTGTTCCTCGTTTTATTCTTCTCAAGAGGATCGCTAGTCACTTGCTTCCCGGTAGCCTGGTGTTCATTTGAGACCCATTCATTACCGACGTCCACTTCCCAGGTCTGCCCGCTCGTTGAACCTCGCTTCATTTTTATCCTCTGAGGTTTGAAGTTTTCTTCCGTTGCTGAACTGGTGGGGATCTCCATCTCCGTTTCTACATCGAGCAGTTTCCTCGGCTCGTAGCTACTCTTGTAGGCTGCTGTCTTCCATCGTGCCAGAACCATGACGGCCGTCTCTCTCAAGTTCTTCTTCGAGACCGCATCCGCCGAAGGACTTCCCAATCCCTCCACGTCTCTCTTCCTCTTGCGAGACCTCACGTCTTTACTCGGGGGCGTTGTCGTTACCATCACTGATTCGACTTCCTTGTCTCCCCCCAACCCTTCCAACTCTTGCCTCCCCCCTGCTCGAGCCTTAAGGATAGTAGTACTTTTAATTATATTACTAGTTCCGACCTTATCCCCCCTTACATGTTCAATTATTTTATCGTCAGTTTTTTGTTTCGGAGTAGAGCTGTCTTTACCTTTGTCTTCTCTGGTCTTTTGTGGTGCCTTCCTCAAATCGACCATCTTGCTCAGCAGCTCTTCTCTAGCTCTCTCCTCCAGAACTGTCCCCACCAGGATAGGTTCTCCGAACTTCACCACCGTGTCCCACAGCTCCTCCTTGAAATCGTCCAATGTGGTGTCGTCGTCCACTTCTCGATTGAAATCGCTCAAGAATTTTCGCCAAGCATCCGCATCCAGGGTACCTAGGAAGGCATCCCTGTTTCCCTCGAAGGTGTTTTTCTCCCTTTTGTTCGTACTCAAGAAGATCATTCCCATGTTGGGATTCTCACTCGTCAGTGGCAACTCTAGGTTCTTGCGAGGAGATGAGGTCAAAGGTGGCGTGGGGGTGTCTGCCCAATTTTCTCCACTCAGATCTTTCAACAGCTCTTGCGTGGTGAACTCTTCCTCTGATGGCTTCTGCTCCGGGGTATTTCCCACCTCCATATCCTCTCCTGCCTCGCTGAGAGTCTCATCCATGCTCTCCTCCCCCGATTCTGCTTCTCTTCTCTCAAGAATCCTTCTGAATCGATCCTCTACGGGACCACTCCTTTTATCCCCAGGGGTATCCACTGATAGGGGTGCTGGCGTAGCTGGACCCCTTTCCTTGTACTCTGTCAGGGCCACATGCAATGGGCCTGCTGCATCCAGCTTTTTTCCTTCCTGATTCCTTTCCACCTGCTCTAGTCCGTAAGGTGCCCGGTATCTCCTTGTGGCAAACAGCACCTCGTCTGCTTTCAGTGCGATATGCCCTTCATTCACTATCATCCTGCCGTCGTCCCACACCGGCAACTGGTTCTCTAGACCTGCCCGCTCAAGTATTCTCAAGGCATCTCGAACCTCGAATTTCGGGGGCATCGACCCTCTCATTTTCTTGGCTTGAGTTGTCCATGAATTTATCTTCGCTGGTGTGAAAATAAATCGCAGTGTAGCCGATGAAGAGAGGATCCCTGCCGTCGATGAACTCCTTCTGCTGTTCTTCGGTTGCTGCTCTTGCGAAAAGGGATGGGACCACCAGGGAGCTGTTCATCCCCAGGGGTCATTCTCCTCACTGTCGGGAGTTCGGGAATGCTTGCTGGCAGGACTTCCTTCTCCAATATCGCTTCTAATTCCCTCTTCACCAGCTCGAAGCTCTTCTTCCATGCGGGAATTCTCAAGATCTCTTGCCCACTTGCTGTCAGGGGGTTTAGGTTCCAGAACTTGGGATAAGTTTCGATAGGGCCTTCGCGCTTGCCTCCCATCCTGCACTGCAGTTGTCCTCGAAAACTGTATACCACCAACTCCGGATCCTTCACCTTTCCGAAGAGCACCGTGTTGCTCATCTGTGCCCTTAGCACCTCCTGTTGACACCAATTAAGTGTCGTTCCATCTAGTATGCTTATGAGGCTCACGTGGGTCACGGAGTGTCGATAAGCTTTCACCAGAGGATCTGGAAACGCAAACGTGACTGCCGGTCCATAGATACAGGTTACGACTTCCTTTAGCCCCCGGATCATCCCCATGGGGTCCGATCTCATGGCCAGGCATAGATCCGTCAATAGAGGCATGCCCCCATTCACTTTCCTCCACTCTTCTCTTGTCTTCGGGCTCTTTTCTTCTCCAGTTAGGTGCCGGTTCTGCTTCAGTAGGTACTGTACCAGCAGCGTCTTTAGCCCGGCAGCACACTTATACGAGTAGGTGTCAATGCTCGAGTGTGCTCTCCCCATCGACAGAGGCTCTCCGTATTTCATCAGTCGGTGAAATGACTCCAGTTCCCCGTGGGTTAGAAGCACGAATGTCAAGTATCCGTCTATCCGGAGGGTGTCCACGCCCCGACTGAACATGTATGCTGGGCCCATACTAAACAAGTACCTTGGGTAAACCAAGTACAGTGCCAGCAACAGACTGATGGGCATATTCAACAATTCCTGTATGAAGGCTTTAAAGATGGTATCTTTCGCGCTATACACTCCGGCCAGGAACTCCTTTCCCCAACAAGGACTCAAGAACTCAAGAATTTCGTGATCCCTCCTCGTCCTCAGCTCACCCCTTGCGTGCTCCCTCCAGAATCCTCCAATCGTGACTTCGTTGGCTGCCGTGACGAATCTGCCAACCGTCATTTCCCTCTTTTCAGCCTCTCCCAGCTGCTCCTCAAGAAAATCCCAGATCTGCTTCACCAGAAGCGGAGCATCTTCTCTTGTCTTCTCCGTGGCGTTCTCCAGCCTTGGTGTCAGGAAGGGCCACCTGCCTCCCTCTTGTGTCAGTCGATACACCATCGACTCCAGCTGCTTCTCTGATGCTGCCACGTTCTTCCTCTCGTTGCTCGGCCCTCTAGATTTACTGGTGGAGATTGTGATGGTCACCTCTATGTTTCGAAACCACAGACTGGCCGTCAAGTGAGCCACCACTGGATGATCGTCTCCTATAATCGGACTGAGCTTGAGTTGCCTAGCAAAGTTAGATATCTCCAGCAAGAGGACCTCGTCCAACACGATGAGGATGTCTGCCAACTCGTGAAAGCCCCTCAACGCGTGGGACACATCCGCCCACACCGCCGCAAGCTCTGACCTACGAAGTCTCAAGTTTGTAGGTTCCAGTTCCCGATTGGGAGCTGCCATCAAAATACGCCATCCATTCACTTCTGCTATCAAGATCAAGATTGCATACATGAATTGCAGAGCGGGAGGCATGCTCGCGTAGGCGGGGGACGTCGTGAACGCCACTTTCGTCTTGGAGCCAAATCGTGAGGCAACGTTCTCTTGTACTTCATTCATGGCTGCAAATAATGTATGGATGGCTTCCCAGATCTTCTTCGGCGTAGGTTCATCACCCTTGAGCTGCTCAAGAAACCCCGTCGCATGCAAGTGATCGTTCATCCCTGAAACAGCAGTAGCTCGGGCTCACAAGGCATCTCCGACTTTATTGCCACCACCAGGGTTAACATCTGGTTTAGCTCCGCTCCCGGCAATTTATATATCAGAGTTTCCGGCCAAAACAATTTGGGAGACGTTCCCTCAAAGTCCGATCCCGCTACGATGACTACCCTCGCTGCGGCTGGGTCCGCCCTGTCATAAGCAGCTAAGGTTTTGGCCAGCTGCGTATTCCAGCAGGGTTTCCCGTATCTGGGATCGTTGGCCAGTTTCGTGCCTTCATACGCGGCGTCTGGTAATTCCATCTCCCTCGGATCCATCAGCTTGTCCACCACCCTCAACTGTGCTGGAGTGGCCACCCTAATCCTGGCAATGCTAGTTCGGTGTTTGGGAGACTCCACTACGAATCCCGGACTCCCTAATGACTTGAGAGGTCTATAGTTAATGGGTCCCATCACCGATTTTGTGGGAATCCCAGTCAGATCCGCCGTCTCAGCTATTTTTGCTCTCGAGAAGTGTGTCTCGTGAGCCTTCAGCCAGTCCACACACTGGAGTCTGCTCAAGTCTTCGTGCGACACCTGCTCAAGACCCAAAGCTTTCGCTAACTCTAGCCTGCACTCGAGGTCCTCCAGGTCCAGCTCCTTGACCTTCTCCTCATATTTCAACCTGTTCCGTCTGGCTTCTTCTTCTCCGCCACCACCACCGAGGATATTCTTGATCCCTGGGGCGTTGATGACGTTGCATCATCAGCCTCCATGGGCGCAGCGCCCGGAAACTTAGTTCGGCTATCCCTCGAACTGTCTCTAGAATCAGCCATCGCCCCCAAGCGGCTGGACAAAGCTCTCGAAATGCAGAAAGGTGGATTTGGGGTTGGTCCGAACGTGACCTGTGCCGTCTCTAGTAACTCTGTCTCCAACACGTTTATGTGCCTTTGGAAGACGTCATTCAACCACTCCACCCCTCTGGGCCTATCAAAATGAATCCCATCCGCAGATGCGTTGTCAGGGAAAGCAGATAGCTCCATTTGCTCGACCACGTCCAACAGCCCAACGGGGAGGACGCTTCTTTTGTGTATCAGCCTGATTATTTCATTCAGGTTTCGCACCTTTGTGTTAATCTCCATTGCATGTTGATCCGCTTTCATGTTGTAAGGGACGGTGCACACCGTAAGAATGGCCGGATCCATTTGAATTCGCAATTCCTCGAGAATGCAGCTCATCTTGTCATGCAGCCTCATCACCTTCCTTGCTTCACCCCTAGACACGTCATTCGTCCCGATCATCAGTGTCACCGTATTTACTCTTGCCATACCTAGCATCTCAAGTGTCGCTTACATCTGCGGCGTCGCGGCTCCAGCGAAGCTCAAGATTCCCGTTTGCCAATGGGTCTGGATCCGGGTCAACACCCGCAGCAAGCTGTCCCCTATGATCAAGTGGACCGCTCCTTCGGGCACACGTGGCTGCGTGAAGTATCCCACCCAAGCCGCGTTATGGAAGCAATCCCTCCTGTCCAACTCGCCGTGCTCCAGTCCTTCCGATTGTGCCTGTGGTATCTACCTTCCGTATTCTTTTTGTAACTCGAGATAACCACACTCCTGACAGGTTGTTCCCCCCACGTCGATGGCAGGTCCACTCTTGCTGGACTCTCGCGATTCTTTAGATGTAGCCGCTCGTGCAATTCTTTCAGTCGTGACGAGCTACCACTCACCTGACTACTACCCGGGGTCGAACTTGGCGTATATCCAGGCAGCGCGACGTCCATCAACGGGCGTATTGCTTATGTCTCTAGACCACGCAGGGAGGACGCTGATTCAGACGGTATCCACACCTCCAGCCCTTCGTTCATATGTTCTTGAGCAGCACGATCGAGGTTGAATCGTCCCTTCGACCTAGGAGCCTCATCCACCTCCATGCGTGACTCTGACTTTGAGCCGGTCACCACCCGCTCTTTGGGCCTAGCCCCCTTCTGCATGTCGAGCTCGCGCTGTCGTTGTAGGATCTTTTCAAGCTCTGACTTCAGCTGCTCGCAATTGGCGGCATTCTCCCGCACCCTTTCTGCCTGTAGCTGTTCAGCTCTCATCATGTCCAGTTCCCTCCGCGCTTGATCCCTCTCAACTTTTGCCTGGTCTCTCTCGAGCACCGCTTGATCCCGGTCGAGGTTCGCCTTGTTTCTCTCCGGCTGAGTCCTCTCAAGCTCTCTCTTCATGATGCTGACGTCCGGATATGCTTCCCCCGTCTGCTGTGCTCGAGACATCAATGGTGTCTTGCTCGTGCTCTGGCCCGTGGATCTGGCTGATGGTGTGGCCGGTAGTGGGAATTCCCCTGCTCCATACTCAGTATTATTACTCAAGCCAGGGTTCCTTGCCAAATCGAACCCCCTTATTGCTCCATCCACGTTCCAAGACAGCCACCTGGTTTGCTCTTGATTAGATATCCCATCGGTGGTGTAGCCCACCATCAAAACTGCTTCTGTCGCAGACTCCCGACACTCGCCCTCATCCTCCAACTGGAGGATGGCGTTCAACATCACTGCCATTCTCTCATCCACTTGAATATAATCCAGGTCCCTCAGACGTCTGTATGTTTTGTCAAGTGTGGGTTTTTTCAAAGCCGTTGGCATGGACTTCCAGAATCGATCTGCCATTTCCGTAATTTCCAAATGATCTTGAGTATTGAGTTCTACCTGAGCAACTTGAGTATTACCTGAGCAACTTGAGTATTACCTGAGCAACTTGAGTATTACTTCTTGAGGTGTCGTTCAACTTGTGTTCTCTTTCTTCAATTGAATACAGTTGAGTAGTCAATTTGACTTTACCAAATCAATCTGAAAATAACACTCCATTTTTAGACTAGCAGGTGGTGTTGCTAACCTTAAAACCCCCTTTACTATTATAGTTAAAACCCTTTCCTTTCCGTCCTATTTAAAATAGTTCAATTGGAAATTTTCTAAAAACATTAATCACCATCAATCACCATCAATCATTTAAAATGTTAATTGTCATGCCAATCACCTCTAAAATTCTCTACCTGTTTTGTACCCCCATACCTAACTCGAGATTCTTCCCTCATGCCCAACTCAAGACCCCCGCGTACCCGACTCTGGCGATGCTCAAGTAGTATTTCTTGTGAAGATGCACCATTATCTCAGTTTCTGCGAAGACCACGTGTAGGATAGCGTACAATTCCCTTGGGCTCAATTACCCCCTTGTTTGGGTCATACACCGGCATTGAGACCTCCGTTATCCCTCTTTCAATCATGAAGTCTCGTAGTCTCGTTAGTGCCAACATCACGTGTTCAGGATCGATCGTGTTTCTGTCATTGACCCTCGTCACTAGGAAGCACAGATATTTTCCCGGGACTTGTGCTACTGATGGTGGAAGCGCGGCCATTCCTCCCAGTCCCGGTCTCTGTCTAAACAGAAACTCCACGTTCTGGTATTCTCTCTTGAAGTCTGCTTCCAGTCTTGATTTGAAACTCATGTCCGCCGTGATACAGATTGCGCTAGTCCTGTCTGACAGAATGAAGTCACTATCCGTTATCAGGATATTCTCTGAGTATTCGTTTGGTATTTCAAACTTCGTTTTGAAATTCCGTCCTCTGGTAGGCTCGGCCTCCTCCCCTTCCAGCTCCAGTCCGCACTTTTCTCTCACTTCTCTGAGTTTCTTTATCATCAAATTTTCGGTGTGCGTAAGTCCTACCCCGACTCCCCGGACAAAAATATTTATCGACGTCCCCGTCGATGATGCTGGGTCTGAATTATCTGGCGGAATGTCGAGCGGACTGTCTGTTGCCGTCCAGCCGAAAAGAGGATCCTCCGTTTTCATGTACTTCCCTGCTGATATGTCAACTTGCTGTATGCTCTGTCCTTCCTCGTTTTCGTTCTTGACATCGCGCATCCATTCTAATATCCTCAAGTTCGTATTTTCTTTCCTCTCTATCTCGCTCTGTTCTAAATCCGTCTCCCGCTCCGGCGTCGAGTAGTCGAGTGGATGGTGTTCATTATCATTGATGATCTGCCATTCACCATCTGCCGCCAGCTCGCCCACACTTGTTAGTTCTCTGCATAGGTCATCGGGCTTTATCTTGTCGATCAGGAAACCGTCCCCGTACCTGTTGTACCTCATGCCTGTGCGTTTGCGATTGCCACTCCTTGTCCCCGCTGGTATTGACAAGTCTGGTTCTGTCCACTTCGGCACCTCACCTTGATCCGGATCGTTCCAATCTTCTTCCACAAAAGATTCCGCTTCAGAATCCGCGTCTATTTTTTCATTGTCATCTAAACTCAAGTTTTCATTGCCATCATTTTTTATCTCTGGTGCCTTTCTCGTTCATTTCACATGCTGGTTCCACCAGTAGGTACTTTAGTCCCTCCATGTCTTTTGGTACACACCAGTCCTCTGGGGATGGGATATGAGGCTTCAGGTTCTCATAATGTGCTGCTCGCCCAGTACTCAAGCAGTAGAACCGTCCTTGTTGATGTACTTCAGCTATCATGAATGGTCCTCTCCATTTCTTGAGTAGTTTCTTCGCCCCTTTGGGCGGTATCACATTCTGGAAAACCCACACATACTGGCCCACTTCATATGGCTTTGCCTGTACTATTTTTTCATCATAATTCTTGCGCTGTCTCATTTGTGCCTGCGCAGTGTTCCTCCTGCACAGCTCGTTAATTTCCTGCTGTCTCCTGATCGCCTCTTTCACGTAAGCTTGAGGCGACGTCCTCTTTCCTTCATACTCCGGGTAAAAGAACGTCAGGGGCATCGCTCTCTCTTTGCCTGTCAACATCATGAATGGGCTGATTCCCGTCGTTGAGTGTTGAGTACTGTTGTATGCCCCTAAGACTTGAGGCAGATACTTATCCCAGTCCGTCATGTATCTAGAGCAGTATACCCTCAGCATGTTCACCAACGTTCTATTCTGTCTCTCTAAAAGTCCGTTGGTCTGAGGGTGGTAGGTAGTTGAGTGTGCTTGAGCTATGTGTGACCTCTTCATTAATTCCTTAGTCAAGTCCCCCACAAAGGCTTTGCCGTTGTCTGACTGAAAAGTCATTGGACAACCATACCTTGATATCCAATGGGTTATCAAGTGGTCACAAGTCTCCTCTGCTGAAGCTGTTTGACACGGCACAGCCTCTGCCAGCTTTGTGAAGTGATCAATTATAACCAGTATCTGGTTATACCCTGAGTCCGTCATACAGATCTTCTGATTGTCTATTTGCACCACTTCATTAAATTCCGAGCTTTCCACCGACTTGAGTGGGAATTTCATCTTCCTAGGGTCTTTCACTTGCAAACATGCCAGGCATGCATTCACCCACCTCTCACAGGCTTTCCTCAATCCTGGCCAATCGAACCTGTGAAGTATTCTTTGTTGCACTTTGTCTATCCCCTGGTGCCCCATTTGATCATGTGATCTGAACAGCACCTCTGTCTGATATAATTGTGGTAATATGATGAGGTTGTGTTGTGTAATATCTTGTCTTCTTCTTTTCTCTTGCATGCTACAACCCCATCAGCCGTGTGATAGAGTAACTCTTTCCTCTCTTTGTAGAACTGGCTCAGGATCTTGTAGCTGTCTTCCTCAAGCTCCCCTTTCTCCTTAGACCCTGTTCGATTCCATTTGGAGAGGTTGCTTGTCATCTTATCATTCTTCTGGACTCTTACCAGGTCCGACAGCCTGTATCTCGCTCTGACATGTTCCTTCAGCGCCATGATCTGCCCATTCATCTCCCCAGGGTTGTGGACGTCGTCATTCAGCTTCACGCATACTATCCTCCTCACCACCTTCATGTCGTCTTCCGGCACCAGATTTGTTCTCACATTCGAATTGCATGATAGCTCCCTGAATGGCTTCCTCGAAACTGCAATCCTTTCAAGTTCTTCACCACCTCGTATCTCCTGCATGTCCAAGTTGAAGGTTCCTGAGGACGGATCTGTTTGTAGTTCCCTGTCGTGGTGTCTAATCTTTTCTTCTGCCAATATCATGCAGAGACTATCTTGATTGTCACTGCTCGCTTCCGAATCCACATCCCACATTTCACACTCCCCGGACAAATTTTCTCCTTCAGTGTTTTCTTCTTCTGTGGACGTGGACCGCTCCCCGGACTCTTGACCTGGTCCCAGGTATTCAGCTTCTTCCTTGAATTCCACTCTCTTTCTCCTGACTCTAGTCTGTTCAAGTAATTCAGCTGGGATCTTTTCAACCAGTGACTGCACCACTTCCTTCCCATCTAGATTAGTCACCTTCGAGGTGTTTCTATCACTAGCTGTCCCGTTCTTCCGCAGTATTGTGACCTCAGGTTCCTCTCTACAGTTTTCTTGAATCACGGGCTTATCATCTGCTAGTCTCTCGAGTAACCCCTTTAAGCCCTCGTCTATTTGTGCTTCCCCCGTTTCTACTTTTTGAGATCGTAGCCTTTTGCTTTGAGCGTCTCCCTCACGATCTTTGACTTAAGCATTATTCCTATAGGCATCCCTCGGTTCTTTCTTAAGATTGTTTTTTTTTTCGTGGTTTCCTTTGGTAACTCGGGGTGATCTTCTATCGGTTTGCCTGATTTGTCCAACCATCTCGTGAGAGGAAGACTGTCATACGTTTCCTTGTCCATGAAGGAGAAGCCATCTTTGATTTCAGGTCTATCTGCCTCCCTCTGTTCTTGTCTCTCGTAGAGCTCCGTCTTCTTGCTCAAGCTGTCATCATTTTGATGTTTGTCTCGTGTTCTGTGCTCAATTAACATATTGTATCCGTCCACGCGAACTATCCACCTCCCAATGTAACTTTAGTCCATTGAGTACGTTTTCAGCCAGCTTAGTGCCCGGTTGTCGACTCGCAACTTGAATGGCTCGCTGCCTAGGTATGCCCTATATTTCTCGACAAAGGTAACCTCCGCGAACATCTCTGCTTTCGGTGCTCCGTACTTCATTTCCGTGTCACTTAGGACTTTGCTCCCGTACGCTATCGGTCTCAAGACTGTCTTCCCGTTCCACTCTTGTTCTTGGTGGAGAATTCCAGATATCGCTACTACCGATACGTACATCCCCTTCTCTGTTGGCATCCCTAGTACTGGTGCCTCGCACAACTCTTTCTTTATTCTCTGGAATGACTCTTCTGCTGCGTTATTCCACGTGAACTTCTTGCCCTTGTGCCTCATTAACTGTTGCATCGGATAAACCTTGTCTGCGTAGCCTTTGACAAATTCCCTATAGTAGTTCGCAAAACCCAGAAAGCTCATCAATTGGTGTTCCGTTTTCGGCGATTTCCAAGTTAGGACTGCCTCTACCGCGTCTGGATCTGGTCTGACGCCGTGTTTTTCCACCATCCTGCCCAAGTATTTTATCGAGTCCTTGAGTATCTCACACTTTGATGGTTTGCACTTCAGCCCCGACCTCCTCATACCCGCAAATACTTCGTCGAGTCTCTCAATGTGGTCCTCTAGTGTGGGTGTCGCTATTACCACGTCATCCACATAGCACATTACCAGATTGCCGTACTTCTTCGTCACGCCTATCAGCGCGTGTGCCATCAACCGCTGAAACGTGGCTGTGGCATTGCAAAGTCCAAACGGCATCCGTTTCCATTGAAACAGACCCAACTCGCAGGCAAACCCTGTCCTGCTTCCCTGTCCTGTCTTGTCCCTGTCCTGCTTTCTCAGCGGTACCTGCCAAAAAGCCGAGCCTAAATCAAGAGTCGTAAAAAATTTTGCATCACCTAACTTCGAGAGGCTCTCATCAATCCTAGGTATGGGTTAGGCATCCTTCACCGTGACGGAGTTCAGGTATCGAAAGTCACAACAAAACCTTAACTGGTCGCCTTTCGTTTTTGCCATCACTACTCCACACGCCCACGGTGATTTGGATGGTTCTATCATGTCATACTCTAGTAGCGTTTCAATCTCCTTCCTACACGCATCCGATTTGTGTGGGGTCATGCGCCTCGCCCCCTCCCTGTGCAGTATTGCGTTTTCCTCAAGTACTATTTCATGTTCAACGAAATTACAACACTCGATGTCTGCTTTATGTCTTGAAAAAACTTCTTCGTTCCGCTCTAGTACGTCCTTGATGTCTTCGAGCTGTTCGTCCGTGAACTTGCCTCTTAAGTGTTCAATATCCGGTAGAACCGGTTTATCACCCTGTATTTCGTCTAATGTGGGCCGTTCCGGGAAATTCGAACAGCTCGATAGTCCATCGTCCGTCTCTGACTTAAGTGACTTCACAAGACCTGTTGAATCTTTTATTTTATTTAATCGTCTCAAGATTAAATAAATCAAGATTTCATATCGAGTTTTAACAGGTAAAGCATATCCCAGTTTCCTCCACCTCTGTATCGTGATTGGCATGTCAAGGGTATTCAACAAGACACTCACGCAGAGGCCGCTCTTCGTAATCGAGAAGGATCTTCCTAAAACAGCAGCACTTTGACTATTTGGATTTGGGACTACGCATACCTGCTTGTTGTCACTTAGTTCATTGTAATTTTTCATTCGTAAGCTTACAATCGCCGCCTCGTTCGCCTTTAGCCTCACCCTCCTACTCAAGAATACCGGTGCTTTGGTTTCATTTGCCATTAGTAAATTTACCGGTTTGATTGCGTACCTCCTATCCGGGTTCCGTATCCTGAACATTGCGTTGTTTAGATCAATCGCTACATCAAAGTTCCTGATAAAGTCTCTGCCTAAAATAAATTGGTCAGACTCATCTAGGTTTTCTACCACAAGAAAGCTCATCCACAGGTTACGTTCCCCCAGATTGAGGGCTATTATCGGCGTTCTGCCCAACACCCGCAGGGCCCCTTTGTTCGCAGCTGACAACCGTATTCTCGAATCTATCAAATCATCTTTGTTGAAGCCCATTCTTTCCCAAGTTTCGATTGGTATGACACTCAAGACTGCTCCCGTATCGAGTAACCCACGTAACTGAGTCTTTTTGCCACTTATGTCTAACACGTGTCCTGTCACATCTGCCTCTGTCCCGATGTGCATCGCATCTTCTTCAAGCATGGCGCAGTGTCCGATCGATCTCACTTTCAACTCTTCTCTTCCCACGTAGATTTGCCCAATTAGTTCTTCTTCACATGTTATCATTGTTTTGGTATAGAGGTTGATTCCATCTATATTTAGCATCATTTCATGTGGACCATAAGCTTCTGTGTACCTGTTATCAACACGTACCGACTTGCTACCCCCTCTCGCGAGTAGTGCTCTCAACGCTCTAGAAGTCGTTTGTGGGCTTATACAACTCAAGTAATCTGCGTACACATCAATGTGCATTATTGTCTGGTCACTTGGTTCGCTCAAGTTTCTCGTTACTTCGTGGCCGCCCACAGTGATTATGCCAAATGGCTTTCCTGTAACCATTTTTACCGTGTTGCAATTTCCATTTTTTGTCGACCCCTCAGCAGCTTCTGGTATTGTCTGTGAGCAACTTAATGCTTCGTTCATCTTCTGTCTTTGGATTTCTTGCTTCAGTCGTTGTTCTATTTCTTTCGCTGCTAGGTCTTGTTTCACTTTGTTGATGGCCTCCGCTGCCGCCTTCTCATAGTCTATTTCTTGTGCGTTCTTCGCCGTGGCCTCTACTGCACTATTACATTGTGTTACAGCTTTCACTGTTTTCGTCGGTAGCTCCGCATTTGGTCTATCTAGGTTTTTCGTCTCAAATTCACCTTGTCTGTTTCTTTGGTTTTGCACTGGTGCTAGCGCCAACTTGTGTTTTGGATGACTCTGGTTCTTGACCGCTTCCCAAAACAACGGACAGTCCATCCTGAAGTGCCCTTCTTGGTTGCAGAAGAAGCATCTTGTACCTATTTTGATGATC
Source organism: Symsagittifera roscoffensis (assembly GCF_963678635.1). Lineage (NCBI taxonomy): Eukaryota > Metazoa > Xenacoelomorpha > Acoela > Convolutidae > Symsagittifera > Symsagittifera roscoffensis. The sequence goes on along the minus strand of NC_087062.1, from coordinate 73,308,694 downwards.
AAGCCACTATAGAACTCGTGTTCTTCCATCTGGCTCATATCTTCTTCATCGGGTGCATATCCCAAACTCTTCATGCTCTGTTTGTATGTCGTGCAATCCGCCACATGATGATCCGCCGACCCGCAATTAGCACATGAACTGCGTTTGTCCATGTCATCTCTGGGCTTGTACCATGACGACCTCTGTGGCTGACTTCCCCCTTGTGTGTTCCTGTTGTCTGAGTACGAGTATTTCTTGGGTTTCATCAACATGTACTCTCTTGACTTCTGCCTCATCTCTCCTGGAGTTGGTGCACTGTCTTTCGACAATGTGTAGTACGTTGCTAACATCGTTCTCAAGTCATCACTCTTCACCCCATCAATGAACTTTGAGGCGATACTGAAGTTCCTTCGATTGGTAGATTCTTCCGGGTCACTCCTTCTTCTCAAGCTCCCAAGATCATCTAGGAACCTGTCAATCGATTCATCGTCCCTTTGTCTCCTCATCTCAAATCGCATCATCGCTTGATGACCCTTCATGCCTGAGCCGAATCTATTTAACAATATTTCAAAGATTTTGTCCGCTGTGTCGCGTTCCTCTTCTTTCTTCGCAACCACGCATTTCGATGCCGTGCCTTCCAGATTGCTCAGTATCGCTGTGCATGCTTGCCTCTCATCGTTCAAGTTGTCTTGTTCTAAGTGCAACCTCATGACTTCTACCCAAGTGTCAATGCATCCATCTGAATCATCTTTGAACTCCTTCGGTTTCTTGATGGTTTTCCTGGATTTGTTGCCTCCTCTGTCACTCGAGTCGGTGTTCCTCGTGGCGAAGGCTTCTAGCATCCTGTTCATCATTTCCCAGGTGCTTGCCCAAGTCATGGCATCCGGTCCCACGTTGTTTTGAGTCGTGGAGTCCCCTGGACTACTGGTTGTGTTCACTGTTCCATTCTTTATAATGGCCCTGGCCCCCACTGGTGCCATAATCGCGGCCTCCCGGGTTGCTGGTAACGGCGTTGACTGTCGTTTGTTCCTTTGAGGCTCCACGAAGTCCACTCTATTACCTTGTGTCCTCTCTGCAACTGGCCTGTCTTGTTGTGTTGAATTCCTAAGAATAGCGTCTAGCTTTGTCTGTATTGCACTTGAGCTCTCAGCCTGTTCCCTACTCATCGTATCCATTCTCGTTTCCAAACTCCCTAACTGGCAATTCACTGCGTCATATCGCTGCTTCATTTCCTGCATGTCCTTTCTGATAATCTTCTCTCGCTCTTCATCAGTGGTTTCTACTTTGTCAGACATCTTCTGAAGCTTTTCCTCTAGATGGAAATAGTTGTCCAAGTACTCATGTTTGTTGTGTCTCATTTCTTTCTTTATCACATTCTATCATCTTCGCTATGCTTCAGTTTCTCATCGCTAGATGGAAATAGTTGTCCAAGTACTCATGTTTGTTGTGTCTCATTTCTTTCTTTATCACATTTCTATCATCTTCGCTGTGCTTCAGTTTCTCATCTATCTGATCTAATTTCGCCATCAAGTCGCTTAACTCAAGAGTTGTCGTTCCATGGTCCGTTGTTGTCCTGTAGTTGATCGCTGGTCCCGATTTTCTCTGACCCTCGTTCTGATCGGCCTCTGTCGTTCTCGTGGATTTTGTTCCGAATGTTTTGCTTTTCTCAACTTTCGTCTCCTCCACCGCTGCGTCCTTCGATCTCATTCCGACCATCATTCCTAATCTTTCAGTAAAAGACGTTCTCTTTTGAGACTCATCCTTCACTGTTTCTTGCGTGTTGCCTGTTGTGTCTTCCGCGTTGTCTATCGGTGAGAACTCTTTGGGATTCGGGTTAGGTTCTTCCGCATTAGGCATTGGAGTTGACTCTGTCGTCTTCCTTCCTGCTTCGTCCACACTTTGATCAGGTGTCTCTAGATCAATCTCGATGGTGGGTTCTACTCGTTCCTCTTCTGTGCCCTCTTTTGCTTTGTTTTCCGTGGTACTCCTCGTGCTGACCATACTAACTGAAAACTTCTTCTTTGTTACCTTCGGATCCATTGATGTTGTTTTACGTAGCGACGAGTTATACTTTGTCTTCGCTTCGGTAGACCTCTTTTCAGCTACCGGTACCCTGCTTCGCCTCATTATTTACAATTGTTACTCTTTACAGTATTACTATCTACAAAATTCTACTCTAAAGTTAAAACCTCTTTTGAAAAGTTTTGTAAAAAGAAATCAACGATTTGCTGAAAACAACTTTTCTCAAGCTCTTGAAAGTTTTATGTGTTAGGATAGGATATAGAATATGATCTTACAATTGGTTACTTCAACCTGACTTAGTACTCTTTTAGTACCCCCCTCCTAATGCTGTTCCAAGACTTTCTTTCTACCGTCTCAAGACTATTCAGTGTTGTCCCAGTACTTCCTGTTGGTATCCCCAGACTAGTGTCCCAAGACCAATGTCCCAAGACTATTGTCCCAAGACTAAAGTTCCAAGACCAATGGCCCAAGACCAATGTCCCAAGACCACTGTCCCAAGACTAATGTCCCAAGACCACTGTCCCAAGACCACTGTCCCAAGACCACTGTCCCAAGACCAATGTCCCAAGACCAATGTCCCAAGACCACTGTCCCAAGACCAATGTCCCAAGACCAATGTCCGAAGACCAATGTCCCAAGACTGTTTCGTACCAAGACTGCTCTGTCCAAGACTGTTCCAAGGCTGCACTGTCCCAAGACTATCCCAAGACTGTGTTGCCCCAAGACTGTCCCCAGACTGCAATGTCCCAAGACTTCTTCGGTACTGTCCCAAGACTCGTCACTGATTATCTGGATATCGGGTCTCTTCTTGTTCGTTGTAGGGACTATTGAACCACTGTACCGTTTACCACCACTTGAGCTCTTGTAAAAATTTTCCCAAAATCCCTATCTTAATGGTCGAAACCCAAATACTGATCCAGTCTTGTCAGGCTATTTGAAACTCTAAATTCCCCGCAGGTGTCTTGTGATCACCTGTTCGTTAAAATACCAACAACAATTTTTTTTTACCAAAACATAAAATTTTAAACTGGAAAAAATTTCAAAAACAGATGGGTGAATTCTCCTGAAATTCAAGGTTGACTGATGTCAATCTTTGTCCGAAAAAATGTCTGGTACCCGATTAACACGCGTTTTCCTCCCCCCTGCTAGCGATCTTATGGGGTATCACAAAAACTGTCTATGTCCGTTCCCCCCTACCGATCCGACCAGGGTACCTACCTTGACCTGATTATAATTTTGGATATCCCCTTCCTGTAACCAACGCGTGTAAATATCTAATGTAACTAAGTCGACGATGCCGAGCAATTAGTTACTCTAATTTCCCCCCTTTTTACAATTTATAACCGCTAACCTCAAACTTAACCAGCCCCCCTTCTAACCTCCCCCCTCTTTAGCCCCCCTATTAAGCCAAAAAATCCCTTAAGCGCCGGGTGCTAAATCTCTCGAGAGAAAACCGTAGACCTGTTTCCAGGCCTGCTTGTGCAAAAACTTCCTCAAAACAATGGGACTCCGCCTATCCAATTTTACACTTATCTCCTATAATGTAATGTGGATTCTAACGATACCCGTTGCCCAACTTGAGAACACCCCTGTGCGTCCTCTTGTGGTGTGGTGATCCTGTGCTGGTTGTTTCTGTTCTGCACTTGACAGCAGCACACTTTCCCACTTGGCTGGTCACCTCTTCCAGTCAAGTCTCCTAGTGGTCCGTTTCCATCCTTGTGAACCACCTTCCCACTCGACTGGTCACCTTTTCCAGTCAAGTCTCCCAATGGTCCGGCTAGGTTGCAATCTGTCTGAAAACCCTTAACAACGCCCCCACTCGGGCACCTTTTCAGAGTCACTGGTTTATATTGCTAGATTGATCGAAAGGATCGGTCTTATAAAACAGTATGGGTATACTATTTAATTAATATAGAGGTTTGATCCAAATGATCTGGTATCAAAGTCACTGTCTTTTCGTTTTATGGTTTTTGTTCCTTTTTCTATACTTTTTTTTTGTTTCGCTTTTTGTCTTTTTGCTCGTGTTTTTGTCCCCCTAGTTACCCCCCTTACTCGGTTAGCTAGGCCTCGTTCGGAGAGCGTACCAGGAAGTTTTCTCGACTTTTCTTAAAAAGCTATCACGTTACGACTGGAAGGTTTACACGTTCCCGCCACACCGTACTACCGGTACTCTAGAATGGGCATGTAGCCCAGAGCTGTGTCAAGTGGATTCGACTCCGTAGTCTTGATGTCGTAAAAACACCCAGGAGCTCCATAAAAACACTATGTAATAGTCGCCTACTTAAGTCACATATGAGGTTAAAGAAAAATAGGCCCTATAACCATTGGCTCAAGAGTCAGGGACACTATCTCTTGTGTTTTTCTACCTCAAGAACGGTCGGAGCCAATTCGGTTCGCTTGCGACATGAGACTAGAACCCGTTACAGCTTAAAGGCTACTACCAAAATATCCCCCCACTCTAGAAAATAAGAACGTCCCCATACTTAGGTCTCAAGATACCCAAAATACGCGAACGCCGTTAAAAACAGGGTCGGAACAATCCGTTAAGTTACTTTTTATTGGACAGTGGAGCTTTCATCCATTTCAGATGGATCAACCTAAAACTCGCCTTATCTCAACATAACAATCATAAAACACACTCGAGAAATTTAAATTGGGGACTCACATGTTGATGTACTCGAGTACAGGGAGTAATTAAATTGGTAAGCAACTCAAGAACTAGGTAATATAACTAAATAAGTTTGATACTGGTCAGTTTTGGTAACAGAAGTAAGTTCTGGCTCTAGAATTTGAGTTTTTGTATGAACCATTGGGACACTCAAGCTGTCCACGTTTCCATTGAAGGTTCACTCTAGTTCGTTCCGAATAGTCGTTCTTTGTTCTATTTATCGTCTCTCCTCCTACTTCGGGATAAGACAGCTCTACTCGTGTCCTATTTTATATCTGGAAATTGCGAATAGCCCGCAATTTTCCGGTAATTTCCCGCAATTGTAAATTTGGATGTTCTGATTTTTCTCTTTGTTTTTTCAGTTGGTTCGAGAAAACTGAGCATGACAAGCTCCATTCGATATTTTGAAAATTAAAATTCCAATCCAAAATTATGTATTTTCGTGTCTCTCAAGGTCAAACTTCCAGACATGACCGACTGGCACACGTCTAAACACAGCTCTACACGCTTTTCACCGTCTCTGCCAAAGCCAGTTCTTTAGGTGGTCTTTCTACCATCGGGTCAACAAATGTGACATTCGACCAGAATGGCCAAAATGCAATCTCTGCAGAATTCGAATTTTTAGCAGCGAGCCTTCCGGATTGGTGATTATTAAGAATTAAGAACGTTATTTGAACGATTGAACAAAACGTGAAGGTTAAAAGATTCGGAAATTGCTGATTTTTAAATTTCCGAAGTGATTAGGTAACATTTCTGAGAAACGTCAGAAACGGCCATTTTGGCAGAAAAGCTAGAAAACAAGAGAACAACATTAGCTGCGATCACGAGAAGTACGAAAATTGTGAGAAAAAACGACAACAAACCGCGGAGTTAACAGAGAGTACTCCGAGTTGCAACTATTGTGTCGCTACAATAGTTGCAAGGCCGTTGCTGACAACGGTGAAGGGTGGAGGACAGCCTTCAGGATTAAGAAGAAATCAAGATTAACGAGCTTGATTCAGTGGATTCAAGAATCCGGAAGGGTTTCGGAACTGAGACTTTTATTCTTTTATATAGGCTTCTTGTCATGTCCTGAATTGAATTTAATTAATAACTGGATTCATTTTGATAAGGATGAGAAGCTAGGAGTTGGGGTAAAGGTTTGATCCATCTTCGATGAAGATGATGATTTTTATCTACTGAACAAAAACAATAGTAATATAATAAATAGTAGTAGCCCTGTTTTTAGGAGTGACCTCGTGGTCTGGGGATACTGAGACCCCAGCCATGAGCTCACTATTTCTGCTTGTAATCTAGTTAATTTGAGTGTTTTGACGAAGCCGAAAGCAGTAACGTTTTTTGTCGACCCGATGTTAGAAAAGACCACCAAAAGTACCGGCTTGGTAGAGACGGTGAAAAGCATATAAAGCTCTGTTTAGAGGTTAGCCAGTCGTCTTAGAACCTAGCTTTATTTTTCGTCGATATGTACTTCCGGGCGAATGTTACATAAATGTTTTTATGGCGCTCCTGGGTGTTTTTTTAACATCATGACCGGCAGAACCGTTAACGAGCACTCCGCGCCGAGCGGATGCTCACAATAACGCCTTTATTAGGCCAAAACCACCGGGGCGGAAGGGTAGTTCGGAACGCGGAAGCCTTCCGGATTACCGTGAATAGCTTTTTAACCTAGTTAAGACCAAAAATTCACGTTCCAGGAAGGGTGGGGGTATTGGCCGTCCCCTCGTTCCCTGAGAGGTTTGTGACCAAAAACACTTAAAGATATATATAAAAGCACAAAAAAGTAGTATAGTATCCAAGAAAAACAAAAAATATAAAAAATAACCGAAAACACCAAAAACAGTAAAAAAGTAAAAAATCAGTAGAAATCATCCCCCCAGACAAGATGTGATCCGACCCCCCGTTTGTTGTTGATAGATATAATAGATATATTGTTGTTACAGGCTTTTTTATCAATCAGGATCGTTACGATCATTTTTGTAGCCAGTTTGTGATGCTTGTACTGTAGGGTTTTTTGAGTATTTAAGCACGTTAATGCTAATTTGCGCTCAATCCGGAAGGGTCTGCCGATTTGCGCTCAATCCGGAGGGGTCTTGGGAGAAGACTGATCGGGTAAGCAGTACAAGGAGCAACAACAAAGGACTCAACGACAACAACAATCGACGGTTGGGTATCGTTACCAAGTTTTGTATCCCTTTTGGTACAAAAAATAAGATAGTAATCTGTGGGGGGCTCGACAGTGCTGCACTGTAGTGACCCTTCACCGAACTCCGAAAATCCGAGTTAAGCACCTTAATTCGGATATTGAACAAACCCGGAGGGGTATAGTATTACTTGTATTTTTTTATACAGCCTATATTAATACTCCTATATCGTTTTTCAGTGAAAAACACAGTAAGCGGACCGGTTTTTAGGGTCAAAATAGCGATACTTTGATCCCCTCACAAATCGCGTTTTTTGAAATATGTGTATTTTTTGAAACGAAAAAAGCGCTAAATTACGGAGTTACATCGTAACTGTGCTAGTATAATAGGTGGAACCGGTTGAGTTTAGTTCAGAAGTGGTTGGAACTATTTTGCTAACAAAAACCAAATTTTTTGAGTTAGGACAGTAAAAAATAGTTGTTCAGACAACGTCCACTAGTGAATCTACGCGTTTTAAAACCCGTTTCCCGAAAGCCTTCCGGATTACAGAGAAATCTAACTTAAAAGGTTTGATTCAGTGGATTCATAAATCCGGAGGGGCCAAATAGCATAGTTTTTCGCAAACTTTTTCAACTAAAGCGTTTCAGATTGAGTTTTTTGCATTGAACTAGAAGAGCATAGGCCTTCTGAGCTCGGATCAATAGTTTTTAGGTCAAAAAGAACAGAATTGGGGAAAAAGTTAAGCGGAACCTATAAGTGGGAAAATCTTTGAATTTAGAGAAAAGACGTTTTGGTTAATAACTTTGTAACGACTGGACAGATCCAGTTGATCTTGGTACCATTAAATCTGAAATTAGCTGAGCTTACTAATAGGAACAAAAATTATTCGAAAAAGTAAGCGATTCACCAATTCCTGAGGGTAGACCCCTCACGTTTTGAAGAAACGTTTTTGGAAAGCCCTTACAACCCTACCAAAGGGTAGAAACGGTTGAATAAGGCAAGTTTACTCTGTACTAGACGAAAAGGGAAGGCTAAAGGCACAAGAAAACCTTAGTCGAGCCGAAATTAGGCTAGCGATAAGACCCTTCACCGTTAGCGTTAATTGTCAAATAAGTGCCTTAACTTCAATCTGGAGGGGTCTAGGAAAGGATCCTATACCCTTCCCAGTTAATTCAAACAGCATAAAAGCAACGCAGAACGAATCCGGAGGGGTATAAGCTGAAATTAAGAAAACTCCGAAAAGCTACTTTGACAGAACCAAAGGGCTCCCAATCCGGAGGGGTCGAAATTTTTCAAAGTCAGAAGGGTCCGAATCCGGAGGGGTCTACTTTCCACAAAACCGGAGGGGTCCCAATCCGGAGGGGTCTACTATTAACGAACTCGGAGGGGTCCCAATCCGGAGGTATCTATATTCTGACAGTCCGGAAGGGTCCTATTTGTGCCAATCCGGAGGGGTATTATTTTATTAAGGACTTAGGTAGACGAAAGAAAGACTAAAAAGTGAGAGGTATTAGGTTATTAACACACAGGCTAGGTATCAGTGACTGCACTGGTAACTTGCCTTTCAATAAGAACCAGACTAATACAAAACAGGTCCGAACTCGGATATTCGCGACACTAATTCTAAATTAAAAAGAGCGTGATTCATTGGTGTGGATTGTAATATAATACGTTTTTGGGAAAAAGTGACTGCCCTGAGGATTTTAGTAGGTCTAGCTCGGGCAGTTCGAAGGCAGATAGGTAACACAGTACTCGGTGGGTGCAAAAGACGCCCAAATGAGAAAATTACTGCCTTCAAAGTTTTGTCTGTTTGGTGCAGCACCAAGCAGGGAAAGCTTTTTCTTTAAAAGACAGGTTCGACTATTGTACTGCGACCGACTGAGAGTACAAGACACATACGTTTTTTTTTATATATACATTCATATTGTGTCAATATATATTTTTTGTTTTTGATTTTAAATCAACGTAAACTGTGCTTGATTGGGTAGTGAGTACACTATCTTTTAAATTGACTGATAACATCATATTGTGCTAGTTTCCAAATCTTTGGACGGATAATCGGTTAGTGTGAATAAATTTTATACAAACTGTACTCTGATAACATACAGGGATTCGTGGTCACTATTTAATAGAATCTGGTGAAATTTATCGTGTTGTGTCATTATTATTGTTAATAAAACTATAAGGTCTCTAGCAATTGAGTTAAGAGTAGGCATTGGAAAGTGACAAATAGAGAATGAGTCTAGACAAGTCAAGAATACCTAAACGAGGTAATAGCTCTAGGAAATTCATACCTGAAAAGCAAAGAAAAGCAATGACCAACCCTTTTGTGGAACGGATCACACGAACGAGGACCGACAAAGGGGAGATGGTTTCAGGCAGAATGGTTGAAACCAGGAGTCAGAAGTCCTCAGAAGAGCGAAAAGCTATGCTAGAAGTGGAGGTCTGTCCGGACCAGGCCATGAATGAGAACCAGGAAATACATGGACCGGAGGGGAGAGAGATAAGGCTGGCGAGTGAATCTACTCCGGTAGAACAAGGCCAGGATTTTGCCACTTCCATCGGGACACTGGACCGAGAGGACATGTCGGAACTGTCCGACATCTCTACTGAAATTGTGGCTACTAGACTCAACACATTGTCTCCCACAGACAACAACATGATGGCAGGCGGGCGTGACGGAGAAACAGACAAGGTCCTCATCGTTCTCAGAAAGAATGTAGAACACTTTAGGAAACATCTTTCTATTCACCATGGGAGTGGGTACAGGAAATGAAGGTGAGTCCCACGAGGAAGAAGAGTACGATGAGGAGCAAGTGGACGTTGGATCTCAAGTCAGCCTCAATACAATGGACAAATTTGGTGTGGTGAGAACGATAAGCAAAGACACAAACACATCAGGCCAGTCAAGAGTCTTTGTGAGTATGACAAATTTGGAGACGCGAACTGGGGAGAAAAGAAACATAGGGCTAGGCAACGCATCGGCGGACCAAGAGGTGGATAATGAAAAGACGTCGAGGCAGAGAATCAAAGCCCGAATCTCGACCAGCACGAAGCTAACTGGGATTAACAGGGTGACATCGCCACTAGTGACGCCACTAGTAGAAAACGGGGTATCATTAGAAGAAGCTTTGAACAACATAGTGGGCACTATCGGAGAACAAAATGAACAGATGTCCATAAGAATGAGTGATCTAGAAAGAGCAGTCCACGTTGAGAGAGAAAGTCTGCGGGAAGAAACAAACCACAATAGACAAGAAATTGCTAGGAGCGAGAAACGCTTGTAGGAAAGAACGGACGAGTACATAGCAAAGAACTTGTCGCGAATGACAAGAGAAGCGGAACTGAGAGTTACGCTTAAGAGACGACATGGAGAAGTTAAGAATTCAGCAAGAGCAGTCTCTTTGGACTCTTGACACAAAGATAGATGCGATGATGGAGAGGCGAACTCAGGCTATCATGGATAGGTTGGACGGGCTACTAGGCAGCAAGAGTGGACCAAAAGAAGGAGAACCGAACTCGGGGGGTCCCAGCAGGGAGCCGAAGGTGATTATCAATGACCATCAGAGGAGAAAGATATATGGATCCACTAGAGGTAGGGGCAGTTCATCAGGCTATGCCACAAGGGATAATAGAACATGGGGCCCAAACAGTAGAGCAAGTTCAACTGGGAACAGACAGACCTCAAACGATCGACCGACGCAAGGCACACATGCGACTGTGAGAGGTGATTCCAGCAACAGGAGACATGCCAGCCCAGGGAGGAGTCATGTGGGCCAAGGAGGGAACAGTCACAGCGATTCGGATTGTAGGGATGCACCAAATACAGAACACTTAACAGGGGACGACGATACTGAGGCAGGGCACTCAAGAGATGCTACGGCAATGGCTACAGCCTTTGAACCCCTAAACAGGTCTTTGGAGACATTCCTGACGAGGTTATCCAGAACTAATGAACGCAGTGAAAAGCCTAGAAGAGTCTTTAAGAAACCAAGATGCTATAAAGGCGAATCTGACGGCTGCATTGAAACCTGGATAGAGGTGATGAAACTGCATTTGAATTCATTTTGCAAGGATGAGAAGCTAGGAGTTGGGGGAAAGGGTTGATCCATCTTAGATGGAGATGATGATTTCTATCTCCTGAACAAAAACAATAGTATTTCAATAAATGGTAGTAGCCCTGATTTTATGAGTGACCTCGTGGTCTGGCCATGAGCTCACTATTTCTGAATGTATTTAAATTAATCTGAGTGTTTTGACCAAAGCCGAAAGCAGTAACGTTTTTGTCGACCCGATTTTAGAAAGACCACCAAAAGAATTGGCTTTGGTAGAGACGGTGAAAATCATGTAGAGCTCTGTTTAGACATTGGCCAGTCGTCTTAGAACCTAGCTTTATTTTCCGTCGATCTGTACTTCCGGGCGAATGTTACAAACTTGGATTGGTTGTCGGTCACAAAAATATTCTTATCGTTCGTATTTCTCGTCTGACTCTTCTCTGTCTAACTGTAATGTTGTTCTCGTTGAGAATACTGTTCTTCTGTTTTCGCCGTTTTCAGTTTTTGCAATTTTTTGACGTTGTCACGTGTTTTTTTTCAAACGATTTTTTAAAAAGTTACATGTTAGCTCAAACTAACCCTTCCTCGTTCCTTAAAATGCACGATTAATACCGCTAATCTATAAAACTGTCAATCGTCCCATCAGATGCATACAAAAACTTGAATTCTGACCTTGCATTTTCGTACAATCTGGTCGAATGTCACATACTCCCCGGACAGCCCGGTCAATATCCTCATTGCGTCTCGTAGTCTTCATCAAAATGGTACAGTGTCATTGAACAGAAATTACAAAATGCATGCTATCACTTTTATCCACGTCACATCGACTCACAGCAGAATACAAATGGCATCAAACTACACTATTAAAGCCTTCCAAATTCGTTCACTAACCTGCACTTTCGAGTATAAGACTTAAGATAAAACGTTTTTTCTGACTTCTAACGTCAATGTCCTGATTTAAAGCTTTTTCTCCTAGATTTAAAAATTGTTGGGACGCAGGTCAGTCTTGCCAACCAACAAACTAAAATTATTTTACAATGCTTCTTCCCTTCGGAGGTTTAGTTGGTATTGGTTGTAAGATTCGCCCAAATACTACACAGTGACGGAGCGTCGAACAAGTACCTATTAACGACTGGCAGGCGTCAGTTACTTTAATTCTACTCGTTTTTCACCGTCTCGACCTATGTGCCAGTCGGTCAGATTTGGAAGTTTGACCTTGAGCAATACGAACAACATGATTTTGGGGTGAAATGGAAAATTTCAAAAATTCAAAAAGAATATGTCATGCTCAACTTTCTCGGGACAACTGAAAATCTCAGAAATACAAGACCAGAACAATCGAACTACGATCGCGGGAAAGTAGCAAAATTAGCAGCGGGAAATTGCTATTCACAGTTTCCGATACATAAATCGAACGAGAGTAGAGCTGCCTTATACTTGACAGAGGACAGAAAGTAATCACCAGTGAAGGGAGACTAAATTCAAGTGGACCAGAGTGAACCTTCGGTGGAAAGGTGGACAACCGAAGTCTCCCAATGGTTCAGACCAAAAACTTATTTCAAGAGCTAAAACTGATTCATTACAGACTTCTCGAGTTAAACTTAATTAACCATCAATTCTAGAGTTGCTTTATAGCTTAGTTACTCAATTCTCGAGTGTGCTGAAATGTGAGTACCCAGTTTAATTTTTTCGAGTGTGTTTTACAATTGTTATGTTGAGGTAGGGAGAGTTATAGGTTGATCCATCTGAAATGGATCAAAGTTCCACTGTCTAATAAAAAGTAACTTAACGGATTGTTCCGACCCTGTGTTTAACGGCGTTGGCGTATTTTGGGTATTTTGAGATCTAATTATAGGGACGTTCTTATTTTCTAGATTGGGGGGTATTGTGGTAGTGGCCATTGAGCTGTAACGAGGGTTTTAGTCTCATGTCGCAAGTGAACCGAATTGGCTCCGACCGTTCAAGGTAGAAAAACAAAAGAGATAGTGTCCCTGACTCTTGAACCAATAGTTATAGGGCCTATTTTTCTTTAACCTCATATGTGACTTAAGTAGGCGACTATTACATAGTGTTTTCATGGAGCTCCTGGGTGTTTATACGACATCAAGACTACGGAGTCGAATCCACTTGACACAGCTCCGGGCTACATGCCCATTCTAGAGTACCGGTAGTACGGTGTGGCGGGAACGTGTAAACCTTCCGGTCGTAACGTGATAGCTTTTTAAGAAAAGTCGAGAAAACTTCCTGGTACGCTCTTCAAAAGAGGCTTAGCTAACCGAGTAAGGGGGGTAACTAGGGGAAAAAAACGAGCAAAAAGACAAAAAACGAAACAAAAGCCGAAAAAGAATAGAAAAGGGAACAAAAACCATAAAACAAAAAGGACAGTGACTTTGACACCAGATTAGTTGGATCAAACCTTTATTATAATTAAATAGTATACCTATACTGTTTTCATAGGACCGATAGTTTCGACCAAATCAGCAATTTAAAAAGGTGCTCGAGTGTGGGGCGTTGTTAAGGGTTTTCAGATAGCCTGCAACCCAGCTGGACCACTAGGAGACTTGACTGGAAAAGGTGACCAGCCGAGTAGGAAAGTGGTTCACAGAAAGTGAACCCGAGAAGTGCTGGACACGGCAATGAGACATCCAGCACAGACGGGACGGAACAGAGGAGACACACAGGGGTGTTCTATTTTGGTCAGTCGACGGACCACTGGGAGACTTGACTGGAACAGGTGATCAGCCAAGTGGGAAAATGGTGCTGGTGAGAAGTGGTGGAGAAGCCAAGGAGACAACCAGCCAGGAATCAGAGCAACCAGAAGAGGACACACGGAGGTGTTCTGGTTGGTCAATCGGGTATCGTTAGAATCCACATTACATTATAGGAAATAAGTGTAAAATTGGATAAGCGGAGCCCCATTGTTTTGAGGAAGTTCTTACACAAGCAGGGATGGAAACAGGTCTACGCTTTTCTCTCGAGAGGTTTAGCACCCGGCGCCTAAGGGATTTTTCGGCTTAAGAGGGGGGCTAAAGAGGGGGGAGGTTAGAAGGGGGGCTGGTTAGGTTAGAAGTTGGCGGTTGTAAATTGTAAAAAGGGGGGACACATTAGAGAAACTAATTGTTCGGCATCGTCGATTTGGTTACATTAGATACTTACACGCGTTGGTTATAAGAAGCGGATATCCAAATTTAAGATCGAATTAAGGTAGATACCCTGGTCGGATCGGGTGGGGGGGACGGTAGTAGACAGTTTTTTGTAAAGCGGAAAAAAATACCCCATAAGAACGTTAGCAGGGGGGAGGAAAAAGCGTGGCAACCATGTACCAAACGTTTTTTCTAACAAAAGGCTAACATCAGTCACCTTTGAATTTTAGGTGGGTTCATCTCTCTGTTTTTATCTTTTTTTCCCGTTTAAATTTTTACGTTTTTGGTACTAATTTTAATCGGTTTTGAATGTACAGGTGATCACAAGACACCTGCGAACAAGTTGAGTTTCAACTTACATCAGAACAATAAACAGGAAATAAATACAGGGAGGTTTGTATTTTAAACTTTTGGCAAGTAAGGTTGGGTTTTTTGGAAAGTTTTATACTAGAGCTCAAGTGGTGGTACCAGGTACAGTGGTTCAAGAGTCCCGACAACGAAGAAGAAGAGATCCGATTATCCCAACACTTGGTGGCAAGGTCTTGGGACAGTACAGAAAAGTCTTGGGACAGTACCAAGAAATCTTGGGAGAGTACAGAAAAGTCTTGGGACAGTATCAAGAAGTCTTGGGACAGTACAGAAAAATCTTGCGACAGTACGAGGAAGTCTTGGGACAGTACAGAAAAGCCTTGGGACCGTACCAAGAAGTCTTGGGACAATCCGAAGAGTCTTGGGAGCAGTACGAGGACGTCTAGGGACAGTACGGAAAAGTCTTAGGACAGTGCGAAGATGTCTTGGGACAGTATAGAAAAGTCTTGGGACAGTACGAGGAAGTCTTGGGACAGTACAGAGAAGTCTTGGGACAGTACGAAGAAGTCTTGGGACAGTACAGAAAAGTCTTGGGACAGTAACAAGAAGTCTTGGGACAGTACAGAAAAGTCTTGGGCAGTACCGAAAAGTCTTGGGACAGTACGAGGAAGTCTTGGGACAGTGCAGAAAAGTCTTGGGATAGTACCAGGAAGTCTAGGGACAGTACAAAGAAGTCTCTGGATGGTACAGAAAAGTCTTGGGACAGTACCGAAAAGTCTTGGGACAGTACAAAGAAGTCTTGGGATGGTACAGAAAAGTCTTGGGACAGTACGGAAAGGTCTTGGGACAGTACGGAAAAGTCTTAGGACAGTGCGAAAAAGTCTTGGGACGGTACAACAAAGTCTTAGGACAGTGCGAAATAGCCCAACACTCAATTAAGAGCAAAAAGACCGGTCAGAACGATTAAATCGCGAAAAATAGGCTCTATTAAGATCACAAATTGAAAGTTTTTCTTACTTTCTTAAGAGAATTAGGAACACGTTTTTAGCATTTTTATCCTTAGAATAGACTTTTGTAATCTTAAAATTGTTAATAGAGAAAGTTGTAAATAAAAATCATGAGGCGAAGTAGGGTACCGATAGCAGAAAAAAGAGTTATAGAGTCAAAGACAAATCATAACTCGTCGCAACGAAAAGCAACGCCGCTGGACCAAAGAATAACAGGAAAGAATTTTTCAGTGAGCATGGTCAACACAAAAAGCGCAAAGGAGAACAAGACGAAAGTAAGCGCTGTGGAGGGAAGAACAGAACTTGTTATAGAAACTGATCTTGAGACACCAGATCAGAGTGTTGATGAGGTGGAAAAGAAAACAACGGAGTCAACACCAATGCCGAATGCGTAAGAGCAAAAGAAGAAGACAATAGAGTTCTTGCCAGTTGACACTGTGGAAGACACGACAAGCAACACGCCAAAAACTATAAAGGATGAGTCTCAAACGAAAAGAACGTCATTCACAGAGAGGCTCGCAAGGATGGTCGGAATGAAACCAAGAGATAAAGAGGAGGTAAAACCGACGGCCGAGAAAAGCAAAACGTTTGGAACAGTTTCCACGATAACAACCGAGGCTATTCAAGACGATGATCAAGTCAAACATGGGGCAACAGCTAACCATGGGGCAACAGGTAACCACGAAACAACAACCTCTCGAGTTGGGCGATTTGATGGCGAAGTTAGATCAAGTCGACAAAAAACTGAAGTGCAGTGAGGAGGATCGACAAGTAATAAAAAAGGAAAAAAGGTACAACAAAAACGAGAACCTGGACAACTGCTTGAACCTGGCGAGGGCGACTGAAGAAAAGCTTCAGCAGATGTCAGAAAAGTTAGAGCGGAAATAGAGCGCGAGAAAAATATCTAAAAGGACATGCAAGAAATGAAGCAACGGTATGACACGATGAACAACAAGTTATGGAGTCTGGAGACGAGAACAGACACAATGAGCAAAGACCAGGCTGAAAGTTCATGTGCCATATAGTCCAAACTAGATGCTCTCTTGAGAAGCTCTACATCACAGGGCAAGCTGGCTACAGACCGAACGCGAGGCAATAGAGTCGACTTCGTAGAACCACAACGGACCAAACGGGAGTCTACACCATTACCACGGGGTGCAGTGAGCATAGGACCAGGGTGGAGCCAAGACAATTATGAAGAGTGGAACCTCAAATACGACAAATGTTCCAGGGGATTCCACAACGAACAATAATGTAGGAACCGATGCCATGACGCTAACATCTGGGAAATGACGAATAGGACACTGCAGGCGTTCGCCACGAGGAACACTGACTCGAGTGAAAGAGGAGGTGGCAAATCCAGGAAAACCTTCAAGAAATCAAAGGAACTTAAAGATGACTCAGATGGATGCATCGACAAATGGGTAGAAGCCATGAGACTACATCTGGAGCAAGACAACCTGAACGACGAGAGACAGGCCTGCACGGCGATACTGAGCAACCTAGAAGGCACAGCGTTAAAATGTGTAGTTGCAAAGAAGGAAGAGGAACGTGACACTGCAGACAAGATCTTCGAGATATTGTTGAACCGATTTGGGTCAGGTATGAAGTGTCACCAAGCGATGATGAGATTTGAAAAGAGAAGACAAAGGGACGATGAATCAACTGATCGGTTCCTGAATGATTTTGAGAGCTTGAGAAGAAGGAGTGACCTTGAAGAATCAACAAACAGAGGGAACTTCAGCATTGCCTTAAAGTTTATCGATGGGGTAAAAAGTGACGACTTGAGAACAATGTTAGCAACGTACTACACACTGTCGAAAGATAATGCACTGACTCCAGAAGAGATGAGACAAAAGTGAAGGGAGTACATGCTGATGAAAGAGAACAGGAACATGCAAGGGGGAGTCAACCACAGAACTCGTCATGTTACAAGCGTAGAGATGATATCGACAAACGTAGGTTATGCGCAAATTGTGGATCAGCGGATCATCATGTGGCGAATTGCACGACGTACAAGCAAGGCATGAAAAGTCTGGGATATGCACCGGATGAGGAAGATTTGAGCCAGATGGAAGAACACGAGTTCTATACTGGCTTGATCATCAAGATAGGTGCGAGATGCTTCTTCAGCAATCAAGAGGGACACTTCAGGATGGACTGTCCATTATTTTGGGAAGCATTCAAGAACCAAAGTAACCCCAAACACAAGTTAGCGTTGGCGGCGTCACAGAGCACGAGAAACAGGCAAGCCGAGTTTGACACAAAAAACTCGGAGGCACTGAGTGCGGAACTATCGACGAAGACAGCGAAGGCTGTAACGCAAGTCAAAAATGCCCTAGAGGCTAAGGCCAAGAAATCTCTGGAAATAAACTTTGAGAGAGCAGCTGCAGAGGCTATCAACAAAGTGAAACAAGACCTAGCGACGAAAAAGATCGAGCAACGACTAAAACAGGAGACCGAAAGGCAGAAATTGAATGAGACGTTAAGTATGTCAGTGCCGATGCCGGAAGCCGAAGTGGGAGCGACAAGGAGTGAAAATTGCAATACTCTAAACATGGTGACGGGAGAGCCATTCGGAATAACAAAGGTCGGAGCCAGAATAATGTCAATAATCACTGTGGGCGGCCACGAGGTAAGGAGAATCCTGAGCGAACCCAGCGATCAGACAATATTGCACATTGATGTGTACGCAGATAACTTAAGTGCAATAAGTCCACAGACAATTTCTAGAGCCTTGAAGGCACTACTCACAAGAGGTGGTAGCAAGTCAGTCCGGGTCGAGAATAGGTACACGGAAGCCTATGGTCCGCATGAGTTGATGCTAAACATAGATGGGATAAACATCTACACAAAAATCATGATAAAATTTGACGAAGACCTAGCCGGACAGATCTACGTTGGTAGAGAAGAACTAAAGGTGAGATCGACTAGTCACTGCGCCATATTGAAGGAGGATGCAATGCACATTGGGACGGAAGCGGACGTATCAGCACACGTGCTTGAAATAAGTGGCAAGAAGACTCAGTTACGCGGGTTACTTGATACGGGCGCAGTCTTGAGCGTTGTACCGATCGAAACTTGGGAGCGAATGGGTTTCAACAAGGATGATTTGATAGAATCGAGAATACGGCTGTCAGCTGCAAACAATGGGGCGCTGCGGGTACTAGGCACAACATCAAAAATAGCCCTAAGCCTAGGGGGAGGGAACCTGTGGATGAGCGTTCTTGTGGTGGACAACCTAGATGAGTCTGACCAATTCATTTTAGGCAGAGACTTCATCAGAAATTTTGACGTAACGATTGATCTGAACAATGCCATGTTCAGAATACGGAACCCGGAAAGGAAGTACGTAATTAAACCGGTAAATTTAAAAATGGCGAATGCGAATAAAGCACCGGTATCCTTGAGTAGGAGGGTGAGGCTGAAAGCAAACGAAGCGGCAATTGTGAGCTTGCGGACGAAATATTATAATGAACTAAGTGACAACAAGCAAGTATGCATAATTCCAAATCCAAATAGTCAAAGTGCTGCTGTTTTAGGAAGATCCTTCTCGATAACCAAGAGTGGCCACTGCGTCAGTGTCTTGTTGAATACTCTTGACATACCCATCACAATCCAGAGGGGAAGGAAGGTGAGATATGCTTTACCCGAGAAAACTCGATATGAAATGACTGAAAATTTAAAACAGAATGAAGTCCTTGATTGTCCCAATCATAGGGACAAGATTTGTATCTTGAGAAGATTGAAGAAAATAAAAGTTTCATCAGGCTTTGTAAAATCATTAAAGTCATAGACAGACGATGGACTTTTGAGCTGTTCGATATTTCTGGAAAGACCCACACTAGAGGAATTGGAAATTGATAAACTGGTTTTACCAGAAATAGAGCACTTGAGGTGCAAGGTAACGGACGAACAGCTCGAAGCCATCAAGGACATACTAAAGCGGAACATGGACGTTTTTTCGAAACATAGGGCAGACATTGGTTGTTGTAATTTCGTTTAATATGAAATAGAGCTTGAAGAATCTGCGGTACTGTACAGGTAGGGGGCGAGGCGCATGACCCCATACAAATCGGATGCATAGAGGAAAGAGATAGAGACTTTACTATAATTTGACATGATAGAAACATCAAAATTACCGTGGGCGTGTTGAGTAGTGATAGCTAAAAAGTAATTCGACTAATTAAGGTTTGGTGTGACTTTTGGTATCTGAACTCCGTCACGGTGAAGGATGCATATCCCATACCTAGAATTGATAAGAGCCTGTCGAAGTTAGGGGATGCAAAGTTTTATAGGACTCTAGATTTAGGATCAGCTTTTTGACAGGTTCCACTGAGGAAACAAGACAGGGACAAGACAGGGTTTGCCTGCGGACTGGGGCTGTTTCAATGGAAAAGGATGCCACGGCTACATTTCAACGATTGATGGCACACGCATTGATTGGTGTAACAAAGAAAATGGCAACCTGGTAATGTGCTACGTGGACGACGTGGTGATAGCGACGCCTACAATGGAGGACCACATCGAGCGACCCGACGAAGTATTTGCGGGTATGAGGAGGTCGGGGCTGAAGTGCAAACCACCGAAGTGCGAAATACTCAAGGACTCGATTAAATACTTGGTGAGGATGGTGGATAGACATGGCATCAGACCAGATCCAGATGCAGTAGAAGCGGTTCTGACCTGGAAATTGCCAAAGAAGGAACATCAACTGATGAGCTTCTTGGGTTTTGCGAACTATTACAGGTTCATTAAGGGCTATGCGGACAAAGTCTACCCGATGCAACAACTAATGAGGCACAAAGGCAAGAAATTCACGTGGAACAACGCGGCGGAAGAGTCATTCCAGTGAATAAAAAAGGAATTGTGTGAAGCACCGGTGCTAGGGATGCCAACGGAAAAAGGAATGTACGTGCTGGACATGGATGCGTCGGTAGCATTTCTGGCATTGTCCATCAAGAGCAGGAATGGAATGGGAAGACAGTTTTAAGACCAATAGCGTACGGGAGTAAAGTTTTGAGTGATACGGAGATGAAGTAGGGGGCGCCTAAAGCATATTCGCGATGGCTACTTTTGTCGAATACAGGGCATACCTAGATAGCGAGTCGTTTAAGCTACGGGTCGACAACATGGCACTCAGCTGGTTGAAAACGTACTCAATGGACCAGAGCTACATTGTGAGGTGGATAGTTCGCCTGGATGGATACAACATGATAATTGAGCATAGAACAAGAGACAATTATCAAAATGCCAATAGTTTGGGTAAGAAGACAGAGTTCTACGAGAGACAGGAACAGAGGGAGGCAGATAGGCCTGAAATCAAAGATGGCTTCTCCTTCATGGATAAGGAAAGGTATGATAGTCTTCCACTCACGAGATGGCTCGTTAAGTCTGGCAAACCTATAAAAGATCACCCTGAATTACGAAAGGGGCGTCCAGAGAAAAAAATCCTGAGTAGAACTCAAGGGATGCCAATGGAGATAATGCTCGAGTCAAAAATTGTGAGGGAGACACTCAAGGCAAAAGGCTATGATCTAAACCAAGAAGAAACGGGAAGAGCAGTGATAGATGAAGATTTGAGGAGATTACTCGAGAAACTGGCAGACGATAATCTCGTGATAAAAAAAACGGTAAAGAGGAACCAGCAGTCATGATACTAAGAAGGAATGAAGCGGATGGTAGCGAGGACGCCTTGAAAGAAAATAAATCTGATGGAAAAGAAGTCGTGTAGTCATTGGTTGATAGAATCCCTGAAGACATACTTGAGCGGACTCGGGTTGGGTGTCACACAAGGAGGAGGCTGAATACCTTGCACTAAGTTAAGATTCCGGGGGTGGCCCACAGCGGAGGAAGATGCTGAAGAAGAAAAATTGTCCGGGGAGTGTGAAGAGTGGGATGAAGACTCAGAGAAGAGCAGCGATGACCAAGCTAGTCTATGCTTGATACTGGAAAAAGAGAAGATGAGGCCACGCGACAGGGAACTACAGACAGATCCCTCCTCAGGAACGTACAATTTGGATCAGCAGGAGGTGCGCGGAGGTGAAGAACTTGAGAAAATTGCAGTATCAAGGAAACTGTTCAGGGAGCTCTCATGTAACTCGAATGTCAGAACAAACATGGTGTCAGGGGATGACAGGAAGGTCTTGAGGAGGATAGTTTGCGTCAAACTGAAGGATGACATCCACAGTCCCGGGGAAAATAATGATCAAATGATGGCACTGAAGGAGCACGTCAAGGCGAGGTATATACTGTCGGATCTGATTCGAGTCCAAAAGAATGACAAGATGACAAGCAACTTCTCCAAATGGATCCGGGCGGGTACCAAAGAGAAAAGGGATCTAGAAAAAGACAGCTACAAGATCCTGAGCCAGTTCTACAAAGATGGAAAAAATTATTTCTATCACACAGCTGATGGGATGGTAGCATGCAAGAGAAAGGATGAGTAGAAAATACTACACAAGCATAACCTCATCATACTACCACAGTTGTGCCAGACGGAAGTGTGGTTCAGATCGCACGATCAAATGGGGCACCAGGGGATAGATAAAGAGCAACAAAGAATACTAAACGGGTTTGATTGGCCGGGATTAAGGAAAGCTTGCGAGAGATGGGTGAACGCATGTCTGGCATGTCTACAGGTGAAACACCCAAGGAAGATGGAGTTCCCACTCAAGACCGTTGAGAACTCGGAATTCAACGAAGTTGTGCAGATAGACGACCAGAATATCTGCATGACAGAGTCGCGATAAAACCAAATACTAGTCATAATAGATCACTTTACGAAGCTGGCAGAAGCAGTACCTGTGAAACGGCCTCAGCGGAGGAGACTTGTGACCACTTGATAACACATTGGATATCACGATATGGCTCCGATGACATTTCAGTCGGACCACGGGAAAGCCTTCGTGAGTGACCTGACGAAAGAACTGATGAAGAGGTCACACTTTGCTCAAGCGCACTCGACGACTTACCATCCTCAGACTAACGGGTTAGTGGAGAGACAGAACAGGACGTTGGTGAACATGCTGAGGGTATACTGCTCGAGATATATGACAGACTGGGATACAAATCTGCCGCAGGATGTAGGGGCGTATAACAGCACGCAACACTCAACGTCGGGAATCAGTCCCTTCATGATGTTAACGGTCAGGGAAAGAGCAATATGCCTCTAACATTCTTTTACCCAGAATACAAAGTGAAAAAGACGTCGCCTCAAGCTTATGTGAAAGAAGCGGTCAAGAGACAACAGGAACTGCACGAGCTCTGCAGGAGGAACACAGCGCAAGCACAAATGAGACAGCGGAAGAATTACGATGAGAATATACTTCAAGCGAAACCATATTCAGTGGGCCAATACGTTTGGGTGTTCCAGAATGTTATGCCTCCCAAGGGGACGAAGAAACTACTTAAGAAATGACGAGGACCGTTCATGATAACAAAAGTACACCAGCAAGAACGGTTCTACCGCTTGAGTACGGGGCGAGCAGCGCATTATGAAAACCTGAAACCTCATGTCCCATCTCCAGAATATGGAGGGACTTGAGTACCTACTGGTGGAGCCAGCATGCGAGATGAACGAAAAAGGCACTAGAGAAAAGAATGACGGAAACGAGGACTTGAGCATGAACGATAATGAAAAGATAGAAGCTGACTCAGATGCGGAATCCTTTGCGGAAGAGGACTGGAAGGATCCAGTGCAGAACGAGGTGCCAAAGTGGACGGAACCAGACTTGCCGATAACAGCAGGAACAAGGAGTGGCAATCGCAAACGAACAGGCATGAGGTACAATATGTACAGGGATGACTTCTTGATTGACAAGATTTAGTCTGATGAATTAAGCGAAGTGCTACTGAGTGTGGGCGAACTGGTAGCCGACGATGAATGGCAAATTATCAACGACAGTGAGCACTATCCGCAAGAAGACTACTCCACACCAGAACAACAAACAGATCTGGAGCAGAGCGAGATAGAAAGGAGGAAAGACACAAACTTGAGGATACTAGAATGGATGCGCGATGTCAAGAGCAGAAGAGATGAGGAGCAAAGCATCCAACAAGTCGACGTGTCAGCAGCAAAACAAGTGAAAACGAAAGATCCCTTCTTCATTAGGACAGCAACCGACAGGCGGCTCGAGATACCGCCAGATAATTTAGACCTAGCATCATCGACGGGGACGATGATGTTGAATGTCATCCTGCAGTTAGAGGCGCAGGGTGAATGCATGGAATCAGTGATAGAAGCTGTTTTGATGGTTGGTTACACGACAGAGGGGATATCCAATCAGGAGCAGACCAAATGGTTGTCCTGGAATGTGGATAGAGGAGTGAGGGGATTCGACTTGGCGAGAAATCCTGGCTTGAGCAACAACACGGAGTACGGCGCGGCAGAGTTCCCACTACCAACCAGACCACCGGCCAGATCTGCGGGCCAGTCCACAAGTAAGCCACCGTCTATAATACGGTCACAACAGACGGAGGAAATATATCCGGACCTCAGTAACCTGAAGAGGGAACTGGAGAGGGCGCAGAGGGAGAGAGACAAAGCGAATCTTGCCGGGGATGGCGCGAAGCTCGAGAGGGACCAGGCGAGCTTGGACAGAGATCAAGCGATCCTCGAGAGGGATCAGGCGAGACGTGATCTTATTTTGATGAGGACAGAGTACCAACAAGAGCAGAAGGTACGCGAGAATGAGGCGAACTGTGAGCAGTTGAAGTCGGAAATTGAAAAAATCCCAAATAAAGTTCGCGAGACAAAAGGAAAAGGGAACCAGGACCACAGAACGAGCAGCTGCAGGGTCGAGGCCAGATTCGCAGATGGTGGTGGATGAAGTTCCTAGGTCCAGTGGACGACTCAACTTGGACCGAGCGGCTCAGGAGCACATCAACGAGGGACTGGAAGTGTGGATACCACCCGAACCGGTGTTCTCTGAGAATTACACAATAGGTTACAGTTGGGAACCCGTGAAGATTCAATTAGAGTGGAACTACCCCCTTCTTGGATGGACCAACCAGTCAGGAGTGTGGTGATCGCGAGCTATAAAAAAATACGGATGACAGGTATCACAGACACAACCTTATGGATTGGAACACGGCGCAACGGGCGAGAAGGGATTGTTTCCTTGAAGCGGCTTGGGCTGAATATTACGCACAGCCAAGAATACCGGAGGGTGCGGTCCACTTGATCATAGGGGACAACCTGATACGAGTGCTGACCCGGATCCAGTCGCACTGGCAGACTGGAGTCTTGAGCTTTTCTGGAGCCGCAATACCGCATATGTTGGCATCACTTGACATGTTGGACATGGCGAAGATGTATATGGTGACTCTGATGATGGGAACCAATGACGTGTCCAGAGGTGAATCGAGAAAAGTGATGACGCTACATGAGAAAATGAGCTGCATTATTGAGTAGTTGCGGATTGAGATGGATCCCGCTATACTCACGATTTGCACCAACCCTTATAACTTGAAGGCCGATCAGCATGCGATGGAAATGAACGAGAAGGTGCGAAACCTCAACGAGATAATCAGGCAGATACAGCAGAGGAGCGTGCTTCCCGTCAGATTGTTGGATGTAGCAGACCTGATGGAGCGATCCTTCCCGGAGGACGCGTCTTCGGATGGCATCCATTTTGACAGACCCAAAGATGTGGAATGGTTGAATGGTGTCTTCCAGAGGCACATAAATACGCTAGTGGCGGATCTGCTGGAAACAGCCCAATTCACCTTCGGTCCACCCCATACCCCCTTTTTTGCCACGAGATCCCTGTCCAGTCGTCTGGGAGCGAGAGTCGATTCAAAAAACAGCTCGAGGAGCAGCCTGACCAGACTACCGGGGTCCATACCGATGGAGGCCGAAGAAGCAGAGTCGTCCACGCCCCAAAGCTCGGTGGTATCCTCAGTGGTGATGGTGGATAGCAGGAGAGTGGAAAGACCGACGGAGACGAGCCGGACACGATATCTAGAGAGGATAAAGGAATTGGACCTGGAAGACCTGGAATGCAGACAGGAGTTGGCGGAGGCCCTGGGGTTCAAGCACGTGTCACATGATTACTTGGTTCGACACCATTGAGTGGATCGGTTGAAGGCCCATGAAGCACACTTCTCGAGAGTGAGGATAATGGAGACGGCAGATCTGAACGGGATTCCTCTGAAATCAGTTATGGGACCGATCAACTATAGGCCACTCAAGGCGGTTGGGGAGTCCAGGGCTCATAGTGGAGCCCCCCAAACACCGAACAAGTATAGCAAGAATCAGATTGGCAACTCATGCGCAGTTGAGGGGGGTAGAGAAGCTGCTGGAGCCGAAAGACATGGGGCTCCCAGATGCCGCCTACGATACCCTACGAGGGTTTAAAACTAGCAGATGGCCCAAGGTACGGAAAACCATGTGGAAGCGCACAGTTCACCAAGACATTGGCAGTATATGATTGATCGGATCCGGCGACCGCAAGAGTAATCATCGTGGCGGGCTCGGATTTCGAGGGAACATGTCGCAAGCTGTTTTGGCCGGAAACTCTAGCATACTTGCTGCCTGGTGCGGAGTTGAACCAGATGCTGACTCTGGTCATGGCAATGAAGTCGGAGGTGCCTTGCGAGCCAGAGCTGCTGCTGTTTGTGGGAATGAATGATCACTTGCATGCGGCAGGGCTTCTAGAGCATCTGAAGGGCAATGCACCTACGCCGAAGAAGATCTGGGAAGCCATCCAGACGTTGTTTGCTGCAATGAATGAAGTGCGGCAAAATGTAACTTCTCGATCCGGATCTAAGACAAAAGTATTGTTCACAACGTCCCCGAGGTACGGGAGCATGCCTCTTTCACTGCAGTTTGTATATGCCATCTTGATCCTGATAGCGGAAGGGAATGAGTGGCGAATTCTGATGGCAGCCCCCAATCGGGAACTGGAACCCACAAACTTGAGACTTCTGAAGTCGGAGTTGGCGGCCGCATGGGCGGACGTGTCTCATGCCTTGAGGAGTTTCTACGAATTGGCAGACACCCTCATCGTATTGGACGAGGTCCTCTTACTCGAGATGTCGAATCTCGCTCGACAACTGAAGTTCAGTCCAGAGATAGAGGATAATCACCCAATAATAAGTCATCTGACAGCCAGTCTACGGTTCCGTGAAGTGGACTTGACCATCACGAGCTCCACCGGCAAATCGAGGGGACCAAGCAATGAAAGAAAGAATGTGGCTGGGGCCGAAAAGCAATTGGAAGCGATGGCATATCGTCTGACCGAAGAAAAAGGCAGGTGGCCGTTCCTGACCCCAAGGCTCGAGAATGCTACGGATAGGAAGCGGGAGAATGCTCCACCTCTCGTCGCAGACATGGGAATTTTGTGAGGGGCAGCTGAGGATGGCAGAGAGTAGGGTGATGACGGTGGGAAGATTCGTCACAGCGGCGAACGAAGTCACCATTGGAGGATTCTGGAGGGAGCATGCCAAAGATAAGCTGAGAACGAGGAAAGATCACGAAATCTTGAGATTCTTGAGTCCTTGTTGGGAGATGAAGTACATGGCTAAAGTATTCTATGCGAGGCACACTATATTTGAAGCCCTCGTGCAAGAGCTGTTGAATATGCCCATAAACCTTTTGTTGGCCCTGTAATTGGTTTATCCCAGGTATCTGTTCAACATGTGTCCGGCGTACATGTTCAATAGAGGTGTGGAGGCACTTCAAATTGATGGGTACCTGACACTAGTACTCCTAACTCACGGGGAACTGGTGGTGTTTCATCCGTTTCAGTGGTGCACGTGAGTCTGATAAGTGTACTAGATGGGACGGCGTTGAATGGGTGCCGACAAGAGGCGCTGAGGGCACAAATGAGTGACACGGTCTTCTTCGGGAAGGTCAAGGATCCCGACTTAGTAGTGTTCATTATCCGGGGACAACTGCAATGCAGAATGGGGAGAAACGTGGGGGCCCCATTGAAACTTACCCCAAGTTCTGGAAATTGAGTCCTTTGACGGCAGACAGACGAGAATTCTTGAGAATCCCGGCGTGGAAAGGGAGCTTCGAGCTGGTGAAGAGGGAGCTAGAAATGACACTAGAGAAAGAGATTTTGCCCACCGCCGTTCCCGAGTTCCCGATAGTCAGGAGAATGACCTTGGGGATGAATAGCCCACTGGTGGTTTCATCCCTGTACGCAAGAGCCGCGGCGGAGAAACAGCAGAAGGAGTTAACCGATCGCTGGGACCCCTTATTCATCGGATATACAGCAGCAGTTTACTTCCACACTTGTGACATCAAGATAAACTCATGGACCACGCAAGCAGAGAAGATGAGGGGCTCAATGCCTCCAAAGTGCGAAGTTCGGGATATCTTGAGAACGCTCGATCAAGCGGATCTGAAGAATACGCTGTCGGTTTGGAACGATGGGAGAATGATCGTGGAGGAGGGACATATCGCTATAAAATACGAGTTGAGCTTCACCACGAGAAAGTACCGGTCGCACTACGGACTAGAGCAAGTGGAAATGAAGCAAGAAGAGAAAAATCTGGACCCAGCGGGCTCCATATATGTAGCCCTAACTGAATACAAGAAGCAGGACCCAGCTACACCCTCACCCCTATCAGTGGCCACCCTTGGAGATAAGAGAAGCGGTACCGTAGAAAGCAGGTTTAGAGACGTACTTGAAAGAAGGCGAGCTGAGTTAGAAGGGGAGAGCATGGACGAAACTCCCAGTGAAGCAGGAGAAGAAAAGGAAGTGGGCAATACGCCTGAGCAGAAACCAGCTGAGGAGGAGTTCACCACTCAGAAACTGATGTAGGACCTGAGTGGAGACGATTGGGCGAACACGGCCACGCCGCCTCTGACATCATCCCCTCGCAAAAACCTGGAACTACCCTTGACCAGCGAAACTTCCAACATGGGGATGATACTCTTGAGCGCCGAAGAGAGTAAGAAGAACACTTTCGAAGGAAACAAGTGGATGTTCTTAGGGAGTCTGGATGAAAAGGTGTGGCGGGAATTCTTGAATGATTTTAACCAGGAGACGAAAAGTGAGACCCTCCTAGAGAACTTCAAAGAAGAGCTATGGAAAAACGGTAGTGAAGCTCGGGGAACCCATCTTGATGGGCAGAGGACTGGACAAGAAGGCAAGGAAAGAGATGTTTGGCAAGATGGTCAAACAGAGAGAAGCGGAGCAGAAGATTAAAGATGACGAATGTAAAGACAGCTCTACTCTGAAACAAAAGACTGTTGACAAATTAATTAAGATCCAAAGGAAGGATAAGGTTAAGGCTAGTAATTTAATTAAAGATACTAATATCCTTAAGGCTCGAGTAGGGGGAGGCAAGAGTTGGAAGGAATGGACGAGTACAAAGACATCGAATCAGTGATGATAGCGGCGACGCCCCCAAGTAAAGGTGCAAAGTCTCGGAAGAGGATGAGAGAGGCAGAGGAGTTGATTAGTCCCTCGGCAGACGCGGTATCTGAAAAGAAACTAAGGGAGACGGCTCCCCTGATTCTTGCGCGGTGGAAGACAGCAACCTACAAGGACGGCTCCAAAACAAGGAAGCTGGCCGAGCTGATGAACGAGATGGAGGTCACGACGAAATTGGCATCAGAAGAAGACTTCAGACCCCAGAAGGCAAACACGAAACGGGGCTCAACGAGCGGACAAATGTGGGAAGTGGATGTCGGCAAAGAGTGGATCTCAAGCGAGCACCAGGCTACTGGGAAACAAGTGACCAGCGACCCTATTGAGAAGATTGCGACGAGGAATACCGTTCGACCCTGGTGGGTGGCTCTGGAGACAGTGAAGGAGCTGGAGGACTGCCTGAAGAAACTCGATCGCGGAGTGTCCAGCAAGCGTCGCAATTAGGCTACCCAGCAAAAAGCCGAGGTTAACAAGTTAGAATTGGGGAGCCAACTGAAACAAACTGGGTAAAACTTACTACGAGATTATTTCGAAGAAGCGATGAGAACAACGTCATCTGCGTTGCCATTGATAGCAAATCCCTTCGTCAGAACAGCGGGACAGCTGATGTTCGCGTGGAGCTTGGTGGGAATAGAGCTGAAGATGTTGACTTCACAGGACAAGTTGAAGCTGGGCGGCAAGAATCTGGAGGTTTATCAAATGCTGATGCAGCACGTCGCCAATGATAATTCAGGTTTGAGTCTGGCAAGGAGGAAAGATGCTACTTGTTTCTTGAGGTGGATAATGTCCGTGGTGACCAACAGTACCATCCAAGTGTGTCAGCAGAAAGCCATCGGAAGTAAGACTATGGAAAGGAGAATCTCCACGGTCATCCTGAACGTGTACCGGAGTACTGGAATAGAGAAGGAAGACAGCTCCAGGCAGTCTCTAGAGAATCATGGAGAACTTGACGAGATACGAAGATTCTACAACAAGAAATTTGAAGAGGGAGATGACGTGCATCGTTACTTAGCCTTGGTTGGAGAGTACTCGAGACCCAACAAACGTGGAGAATATCAATATGTATCTGGAACAATGGGGATAGCGTACAACCCTTTCTTGGATTTAGAGGCCGGGAGCGCTCACAGGAACCACGAAGTCACGGAGCTGTTAAAAATTTGGACGGAGAAGATAATTGAGATTGATCCGGTGGAAAGAGAGAAGCCGAGCTTAGGCTTGATTCTTGAGAAGTTGCCCAAGGTGATAAGCGTGCCGCGCTCGAACAAGAGAGTCAAATTGAAAATGGGAAATGGAAATGGCATGCTGATTACGAACCTAGGAGTGGTTTGGAAGTTGCTGAGGCCTTCCTGGTGCCCGCATCTCCACGCAAGCCTGATTGAAGAGGTCACGAAGCGAGTGAGGCTAGCACCGACGAAAGACGAGGACCTGGGAACACTGAATGTAGCGCACAAGCTGATCTTGCCTCAGAGCAAAGAGTCGGGCGAAACTACGAATAAGCTAGGATCAGTGAAGAAGATGGAACCGGGTAGTTGCCTTGACCTGACGCGTGGAAACGGATAGCACAATTGTGATGGGCGATCATGTGTCAGAATACAGTCGTTCCAGAGAGAAGACGTAGTCGCTTGGATTGGCGACATCACAGAAAGAGAAAAGAGTGAAGTACAAATAGTGGCTGAGTGTTATACGAACACTACTGTGAACATAGCAACGGCTTTAGGATTCTTCACGAGGATGTGCAGTCTTCAGTCACTGGAGATGCTGCAGTCCGAGCACCACTTGGTGACAGCAGTGAGTGTGGAGTCATGGCCTGGGGCATTGCAAATAAACCAGAAGTACATCAGAGGGTGGAAGGTTGGTCTTGAGGCGGAAAAGGGAGTTCCCGTGAGTGAAGCCTATGGTCTGCCAGTAAATGCGAAGTCACTAGTAGGATCAGTAATGGCGAACCTATATGGAAGCCACTATCCATTACATATGGCGATGGTGGAGGTATCCAGTCAGAGGATACTAATAGACAAAGCCTTCGGTACGTGTGTACGACTGGCTCGAATGTCGCACCACTGACACAAACTGTTGAGGAAAATCCTGGGGACGGTGCCAAGTGAACAAAGATATGACTTGAGTGAGATCTGGGGGGAAGAACTTTTTGATTTGGAAGGTGAAAACTCGAGTGACTTCGAGAGGCAGAACATAATCGGGAAACCCATGAATAGTGCCCCAAACCTGGAGGAGAATGATGCGATGCATGAGAAGATGATGGAGTTGGAACCTCTGCTGGAAGCTTCGGGAGAATGCAATCTCCGGAGCATCCATATTACACATGGGGAATGCCCATGTCATTACCTGGCTCAGACGGTGTGGTACCCATAACATGCAAACCTCTGCTTAGAATGGGACGTGGAAGAAATTCGGTCGATCGGATTACCTGATCACCGGCAGAAGGCGACTCTCTTGGTGGTAAGCACAATACTGGCGTTACGATGGATCGAGGAGAACGTAACGAAATATCGGGAGTCGAAGACACCGACGGCTGAGTCAATATACGCCATCGATTATAGCTGGAGACTTGAGTTGTTTGAGACTGCGTGCAAGGTGTTCGCCATACAGATTGAGGTCAGGCACGTAAGGAGCCGCATAAGATTCTTCCCGTGGTTTCGAGCGACATTGACATCTTGGTTGTATATGGTGACGAAAGACCACATGAAAAAGCATCAGAAAAAACACCGAGAGTTCCTGGCATAGATAGGACCGGAAGCCTTCAAGAGACCTTTGCTGACCCTACGAAATGCGAATACGACGCGAAAAGAGTTGGTAGAGTGTCCAGAGATAATACCAAGGCGAAGGAATTAATACTAGAAGAGGACTTGGCAAAGAACGTGAGCCTGAGTCTTCATAAATCCTTTTGCTTGAATAGGGAATCGAAAAAGGAGGGTTTGCGAAACCAAGCGAAGAGGTTGCAGGAACAGAGGGAGTAGATGCGATCTTACGAACAATTAAAGGCTTGGTAAGAGATCGTGATCAGCTCCGATGATGAGGAATCACTGCTAAGGCAGATTACGGTGTCAAGCGCATCAGGGCCCAGCACCTCAAAGCTGAAGAACGCGAAATGAGCAGGAGCTCAGTGGGGAATTTTGAGTATTGAGTCTTGAGAGGGAAGGAAAAGTGCGAACAAAACGAAATATTGTTATTAAAATACTATTTTTATTATATAAATCAAAATGCTGCATGACAATTTCCTGATTAATTAGGACAAAAGAAAATTTAAATCATTAGCTTACTAAGCAAAAATTTAAGGTGCAGGTATATGCAGATTTTGATTGCTGTTTAGCGATAGTGTGACACGCGATGAGGACATCGATCTTGAGTCCGGGGAGTATGTGCCAGTCGGTCAGATTTGGGAGTTTGACCTTGAGCAATACGAACAACATGATTTTGGGGTGAAATGGATTTTTTCAAAAATTCGATATGAACCTGTCAAGCTCAAATTTCTCGCTGCAACTGAAAATCTCAGAAATACAAGATCAGAACAATCGAACTACGATCGCGGGAAAGTAATCAAAAATAGCAGCGGGAAATTGCTATTCACAATTTCCGATACATAAATCGAACGAGAGTAGAGCTGACTTATACTTGACAGAAGACAAAAAGTAATCACCAGTAAAAGGAGAATAAATTCAAGTGGACCAGAGTGAACCTTCGGTGGAAAGGTGAACAACCGAAATCTCCCAATGGTCCAGACCAAAAACTTATTTCTTGTTCTAAAACTGATTCATTACAAACTTCTCGAAATAAACTTAATTACCCATCAATACTAGAGTTGCTTTATATCTTAGTTACTCAAATCTCGAGTGGGCTGGTATGTGAGTACCCAACTTTGTTTTCTTGAGTGTGTTTTACAATTGTTTTGTTTCCGGCACGTTGCCCCTCACTCTACCTCCTCCAGTCGAACTGGTCCGAGCCAGTGAGTCGGTTGTCCTCAATTCTTGCTCCATTTCCCTTATCCGTGTCTGGAACACGTAGTTTATCCAGCGTCTCCCTTGCTGGGTGTTGAAGTGTATCCCATCTCTGTTGAGCGCGAGATGATCAATCATGCGCAGCATATTTTCAAGATCCATGATTCACAGCTCGCTGGAACTTTTTCTCACCATAGTGCGGGTCATCTCGTTCCACCGGATCACGTTGCCATTCATAAAATCTGCCACCGGCGTACCCACCTCCGGGTTCTGCGGACTCGTGCACAGCACTACAAGTCTGGGACTGTATTTCTCCATCAGTTCGTTCAGAAGGCAGACCAATTGGATCAATCAAGATCTAAAAAGCAAGTCACGACTTAAAACCGTCATTTCATGCCGCTCCATTTCCAGGATAAAACATCAATCACGTCTTTCTTAAAAACTATCTATTGAAATTCTCTTTCGTTCTTGATTTAAAAACAAGCATTAAGTTGGATCGTCCACCTGCAATCTTATCAAGATAACACAAATGAGCGCTGTCACTTTCAGTACCTGGAGTGTTCGAGGTCTCTAGGATATAGAAATCACATCAAACATACCCTAACAATAAAATAACACATAAACATCACATATTCACACTATTACATAAAAACATAATCCCTAGTAGCTAAACTAAAACTTAATCCTAATGCCTATAAAGTGAACGCAATAGAAACCACTTATCGCCGAATAAAATTCCTAGCATATGCTCAGATAGTACTATTCAGGTAAGTAAAGCTCTATGTCAGTTTCACGTGTACAAGGGCATATAACTCTCTCGGATGTAGCTTTTCCCTATTGGGATCATAGACTGGTAACAAGAGGGAGGTCACACCTCTCTCAACCAGAAAATCCCTAAGTCGAGTCAAGGCCAATACCAGGCTCTCTGGATTCACGTGTTGCTTATCTCAGTGGCCTTAGTGACCAGAAAACAAAAATTTTTCCCTGGTATTTGTGATGCAACAGGGGGCAGCGATATCATCCCTCCCACACCAGGCCTCTGTTTCCATAAAAACTCGATATTCTTATACTCTCTCTTAAAGTCAGCCGCTAGTGCTATTTTGAAGCTTACAGCCGCAGTTATCGCTTTAGCGCATGTACCTTCCGTGAATATGAAATCGCTGTCCGTTATGAGGACATTGTTTGAATAGTAGTTTGGTAGATCAAAATAGGATTCAAACATTCGTTCAAAAGGTGGTTTTTTAGCGTTCTCACCCTCCGTTTCCAGTTTCCGGATTCCCTTGCCGATTTTATTTTTTTATGATCAGAGTTTTGGTGTGGGTGAGTCCTACCTCCATTTCCCGGACAAAAATATCCATCGAAGTCCCTGTCGATTGCCCAAAATTGAGCAGATTGAAGTTGAATCCCGGAACGCGTAGAGGACCATCTGGAGCGACCTAGTTGGACTCGGTTTTGTCATGGTTGATGTATTTGATGCCGTCTTTATCGACATCCTGAATCGTCAAGATTGTCTATTTAGGATCTGCCGGCAGATCGTGGAGCCATTCTAGCACACGCAAACTTGTTAATTCTTGCTCTTGAGACTGCTCCACCTCTGGTTCGAACTCTACTTCTGGTTCGGAGCGATCGTCGATCCATTCCTGATCCAAATCATTGACTAAGTCGATTTCTTGTGGCACCGCTACTTCATCCAGTCCCACCAGCGAGTTCATCATATCGCTTAAAACTATCCTGTCTACGACAAAATCCTCGCCATACGGGTTGTATTTTTTCTTGTTCCTTCCTTTCTTGCCCTGCCGTGTCTCCATGGTGAAAGGAAGGTCAGGCTGTACCCTTTTGTCAATTTTAGTTTGTTCTGGGCAGTCCCAGTCCTCTTCGGCATAAGGTAGAGTTTAACCGTCCACCTCCACTCGCTCGGTCAACTCCAGATCCAATGGCAGATCGCAATTATCTACCACCTCATTCCCGTCGTTTTTGTCGCGCGTACTTCTTTCATTCACTTGACAAGCAGGGTCGACTATCAAGTAATCTCCCTCTTGCATGTCAGCTGGGATGCACCAGTCCTCTGATGAGGCATTGTGCGGTTTGATGTTTTCGTAATGAGCTCGCCTGGTGCTCAATCGATAAAAACGACCTCCCTGGTGCACTTCTGTTTTTTGAAATGGACCACGCCATTTTTTCAGTAATTTTTAGTTCCTTTTGGTGGAACAACTTCCCGGAACACCCAGAAGTTATCGCCAACCGAGTAGGCTTTTGCATCTGCAGTCTTTTTTTTAAATCAAATCTCCTTTTTTGTCTGATTTGCGCCTGTTGCGTGTTCCTACTGCATAAATCATTGAGGTCCTGCTGCCTTCTAATAACATCACACAAGTAAGTTTGAGGTGCTGTTTTCTTCCCTTCATACTAAGGGTAGAGGAACGTAAACGGAAGAGAGCTTTTTCATGACCAGTTAGCATCATATGCGGACTTATTCCCGTGGTGGAATGCTCTGTGCTATTGTAAGCGCCCATCACTTGCGGCAAGTGTCTATCCCAGTCATCAAGGAAGCGTGAGCAATAAACTTTCAACATGGATACCAACGTGCAGTTTTGCCTTTCAACTAGGCCATTCGTTTGTGGGTGATAAGTGGTCGAATGGGCCTGTGCCACCTGCGACCTCTTCATTAACTCCCTCGTGAGATTACCCACGAATGCTTTGCCATTGACTGATTGGAATGTAATGGGGCAGCCCTGTCTCGCTATCCACACATTTATCAAGTGGTCGCACGTTTATTCCGCTGATGCTGTCATGCAGGGGGCTGCCTCTGCATATTCTCGAAAAGATATATGATTACCAGCACCTGATTGTAGACCGCGGCTGTCATGCATATCAACTGATGATCATTTTGCACTACTTGATTGAATACCGATGACTCTATTGACTGCAAGTGGAACCTTAGTTTTCTGGAGTCCTTCGTCTGTTGACACGACAAGCATGCAGAGATCCACTTTTCACAAGCCTTCTTCAAAACAGGCCATTCGAGTCGTTTCTGTATCCTGTTATACACTTTTTCCACGCCTTGATGGCCCATATGATCATTTGAACAAAAGAGCAATTTGGTCTGGTATAACTGTGGTAACACTATTGAACTATACTTGTAAAGGACTTTTTCCTCTTCCTTGCGTTTACAGGCTACGATTCCGTCTTTTTTCAGATACAACAAATCCTTTCTCTTCATGTAAGATTGCTTCAAGATCTTATAGCTGTCCTCCTCTAAATCTCCTTTGCCAGGTGCTCCACTCTCGATCCATCACTTCAGAGTGCTCGTCATTCTATTTTTTCGTTGAGCCCTGAGGAGATCCGACAGCCGGTATTTGGCTTTCACATACGTCTTTACCACGTTCAATTGTCCGTTTATTACCTCCGTGGCATGGGCATCATCAATCAACTTGACACACCATATCTTCTTCAAAGGTGTTGCTTCCTGCACAGATGGCTCCAGATTGGTATGGACGACTGTACCATGTGGTAGTAATATGGTTGGGCGTTTCCACACTGCTATCAGTTCGAGCTCATCGGCGGCATTGTCCACTACAGTGCCATCCTCATCGAGGTGTACCTGTCTCCGTCCTGGTCTTTATGCATTTCCCGGTCCAGCCCGCGCTGTTTCCATTCCACCAACAAGGAATGAATCGCAAAATCCGAAACATCAGAATCAGAAATAGTCTCAGATGTATTCTACCTGGATCACTCGAGCCGATGGATTCCACGTCATCATGCTCCAATCTGTCTGTGATGTTTCTCGACTCCCCGGACAAAATTCTGTCCCTCGGTTGCTTTGAATCCGACTCACCGGACAACATTTTGTCCCTTGGTTGAACTAACATCGTCTCCCCCGACAAGTTGTCTTGGACGGGCTCGATGGTGCCTGACTCCCCCGACATTGTCTCGTCCCCAGATGAACAATGCGAGCTCGGCTCATACTCTTCCCTTGCATTCGTGAAATGTACTCTTCTCGTGAAGCTGGATTTGTACTTGACTCTGACTTCTTCAGTGGCTTGGACCTGGGTCGATGTCCTATGTTCTGTGAACGAAGTCCTCAACAAGACACCCCTCGGCATCAAATTCACCAGCTGGTTCACTATCGACCGGTAATCCCGTTCAACACCTCGACTGCGAATGGTCACTGGCCTTTTCTCTATTCTCTCAGTGATTGTCAACCGCTGCATGGCCTCTATCCACTCACGATCATGCCTCTCCACTTCTCTATCTAGCAAGTCATGGAACTTCCCCATGGCGTCCGGCACCACGTTCACTGTCCTATTTAGCAGGGCTATGCTGTTTATACCCAACCTGGTAAGCTCTTGCTGTACCAGATTGGATCGGACTAGCAGATCCAGCGGAACGGGCTAACCCCTGGCCAAAACTTTTATCTCAGCGGCCGTCTCCACCAGAAGCTCAGGGTGTCCTGGTATGGGATGCCCTGACTTGTCCAGCCACCTAGTGAGTGGTAGTTTATCGTAGGACTCCTTATCTATGAATGAAAATCCGTCTTTGATCTCTGCTTGGTTAGCCTGCTTGTCTTCTAATCGCTCATAGAATTCTGTTTGTTTTACTCAGGCTATCAGCGTTCTGGTGCTGTCACGGGTACGGTGCTCTATGATCACGTGGTATCCGTCCAGGCGCACGATCCAACGACCAATATAACTTTGATCCATCGAATAGGTTTTCAGCCAGGCAAGAGCACGATTATCCACACGCAACTTGAAGGGAGCACTCCCCAAGTAGGCTCTGTATTTTTCCACGAAAGTGATCACCGCGAACATCTCCGCTTTTGGCGCACCATACTTCATTTCGGTATCGCTCAGGACTTTACTTCCATAGGCTATCGGACGGACAACCGTTCTTCTGTTCCACTCATGCTCCTGGTGAAGTAAGCCCGATATCGCAACCACTGATGCCTCCGTGTCTAACACAAACATCCCCTTCTCCGTTGGCATGCCATGGACCAGTGCCTCGCAAAGTTTTCATTTAATGTTCTCAAATGAAACTTGCGCCTCGTCAGTCCACGTGAATTTTTTAACCTTAGTTCTCATCAACATGGAGTATATCTTATCGGCGTATCCTTTGATGAACTCTCGATAATAGTTAGCAAACCCCAAAAAGCTCATTAGTTGCGTGTCTGTCTTCGGTGTCTTCCAGGTCAAGACCGCTTCGACCGCTTCGGGATCCGGTCTTACTCCATGCTTATCCACAAGGCGACCCAGATATTTTATGGAATCTCTGAGGACTTCACACTTTGAGAATTTACACTTCAGGCCCGCCTGCTTCATGCAAGTAAACACCTCATCCAAGCTCTCTGTGTGATCATCTAGGGTTGGCGTTGCAATCAAGACATCATCGACATAACACAGGATGAGGTTACCGTTTTTCTTTGTTACATTCGTGACTGCCTGGGCCATAGGTCGCTGGAATGTCGCGTTGCACAATCTGAACGGCATCCTTTTCCACTGCAACATTCCCAGCTCGCACACGAAGCCCGTTTTCTCCCGATCTTGCTTTCTAAGTGGCACTTGCCAGAACGCAGAGCTGAGATCCAACGTCGTGAAGAACTTCGCGTCCCCCAGCTTGTAAAGGCTCTCATCGAAGCGGCGAATCGGGTATGCGTCCTTTATTGTCACTGCGTTCAAGTAAAAGAAATCACAACGAAACGTGAGTTGCCCCCTTTCTTCTTAGCCATAACCACGCCACAAACCCACGGGGACTTCGACGGCTCAATCATGTCGTATTCCACTAACATCTCGATTTCTTTCCTGCACGCTTCTGATTTATAAGGGGTCATCCTCCTCGCCCCTTCCCTTTGAAGTACCGAGCCCTCTTCCATCTCAATCTCGTGGTCTACAAAATTGCAGCAGCCTATGTCGGCCTTATGCTTCGAAAAACGTCTGCATTCCGATTTAGCACCGCCCTTAGCGAATCTAGTTCTTTGTTCGATATTTTACCCTTCAGATGTTCTGTCTCGGGCAGGAGAGGTTTATCTGCTGCGAATTCTGTTTCTGTTGGTCTCTCGGGAAAATTCGAACAATTAGGCCACCCATCGTCTGTTTCCGACTTCATTGAAAACAATTTCTTAGAAGATTTCAATTCATTTCTTCTCTTCAGTTAACATTCCTGGTTCGGGTGCAAGGGACATTTAGTTACATCAAACTTTCTCAAGTCCTCCACACTCCGAAAGTATGTGTTCAGAGACAATGCGTATCCAAGTTTCTTTCCCCTCTGTATTGTCACTGTGGTTGCTTCTGTGTTCATTAGCACACTCACACACAGTCCGCTCTGAGTGAGTGAGAAACTTCTTCCTAAAATAGCCGAGCTCTTACTGTTTGGATTTGATACCAGACACATCTGTCTGTTATTACTGAGTTCATTCAAGTTCCTCATCCTAAACGTCACTAGTATGACTTGGTTTGGCTTCAATCTAACTTTTCGATCCTTAAAAGTTGACACCTTTGCCTTGTTAATTAAGATCTTATTAAGAGGTTTCTTTTCATACTTCCTCTCAGGATCTTTGATCTTGATCAACCCGTCGTTGAGGTCGATCGTGACATCAAAGTTGCGTATAAAATCCCTCCCAACGATGAATTGATCGGATTCATCCAAAATTTTCACTACCAGGAAGCTCAACCAAAGATGTCTTCCTCTAAGCTGCAATGATATAATCGGGGGCTGTCCTGTCATATGGATTGCTCCCTGATTGGCAGCTGCCAGTCTGATGTTTGTCGATATCAAATCCGACCTGTCAATGCCCATATCAGTCCAGGTGCTGACTGGCATGACGCTGACCACTGCTCCTGTGTCTAACATGTGCTGCCAGATCGGCTTCGCAACCTATGTGAACTGCATCCTGCTCAAGCATGGCTTTATGTCCGATTCGTCGCACCATAAGCTCTTCTCGACTAACGTATATCCGGC
The DNA here is from genome assembly GCF_963678635.1 of Symsagittifera roscoffensis. Lineage (NCBI taxonomy): Eukaryota > Metazoa > Xenacoelomorpha > Acoela > Convolutidae > Symsagittifera > Symsagittifera roscoffensis. The sequence goes on along the minus strand of NC_087062.1, from coordinate 73,269,084 downwards.
CTACTTGATCACTTGCATCAGTCTCGTGAGCCTTCGTGTAGATGTTAATGCCGTGGATTCATCAGGATCGGATATGGGCTATGGACTTCGATGTAATGTCCATCTACTTTCATTAGTTTTGGACCTCCTGTCGTGAGCAGAGCTCGCACTGCCCTGGGTTCCAACTTGGTGTCCTTCTACCTCAGGTAGTCCGCATAAATGTCCAGGTGTACCAGCGTGATCTCGGACGGTTCACTCAAGTTCTTGTCCTTCTGGTGTCCTGCGACTGAAACAATGGACATTATCGTCGTTCCATCTTTCGTCATATCAAAGGTTTTAACCGATGTAACATTTAGCTTTAGTCCCTGTTTTTATGGGTTCCTGTTTGTCCTCTGCTTTCGTTGTTTTCCTCAGAATTTCAATTTTTTCCCGAACAACTGTGCTTTCTAGTTCCGACCTTACTCATTGCCCAGCTTCCTTCGTGGCTAGCTCCTGTTGGACATTCTGTAATGGTATCCTGGCCGCTAAGGCTTAACCACCTTGGGCGTGAGGGCCGACTCTGCCTCCAGGCTCGAGGCTATCACCTCATCAAGCAAGGTCTTCACTTTCTTAGTCGTAAGTGTGCTCGGTGTCGTCTATTTTCTCCGAGACTCAGCTTCGTTCATCAGACGTGCTCGGCTGGCTTTGACGTCCGAAAGCGCTTCTTCAGGTTGGGGATGTTGCGCGTCCGCCACTGCATCCCAAAATTGAATGCAATCCGACTTGAAGTGTCCCTCCAAATTGCAGAAGAAGCACCTTGGTCCATACTTCATTATGAGTCCTCTCACGTACTCTTCGTGGTCCTCGTCGGTCGCATCAACGTCATCGAGAAAGTAACTTATCGCTTTCATATTTTGCTTGCAAGTAGAACAGGCAGAAATATGGTGGTCCATCGAGCCATAATTCGCACATGACCTCCTCTTATCCATGTCGTCACGAGGTCTATACCAACTGGAGATCGCGCCAGTGTTACTTGCGCTGTAGTTGCCATATTTGCTGTAACGGTTTTGCGCCCTCGGTTTTATGTGCAAGTACTTAGGAGACTTCGAGACGTACTTACGAGACGCAAATCATCGGGCGTGGGTACCTTGTCAAGCGACAGGGTGAAGTGTGAAGTTTACTCCATCCATGAACTTCCAGGCAATCGCCAAGTTTCGCTCCGATTTTTTCTCATCGGGATTGCTTCTTCTTCTGAGTAATTCAAGGTCGTCCAAAAACTTGTCTATCAATTCGTCATCTCTTTGACGCCTTTTCTCGAACTTCACCATAGCGTGATGCCCTTTAACACCAGAGCCGAAAAGATTCAGCAAGATATCGAATATCTTGCGAGCGCTGTCTCGTTCATTGATTTTTTTCGCCATTACACAACTTAGGGCGGTTCCCTCAAGGTTGCTCGTCAATGCGCTGCTTTCCTGTTTCTTTGAGAGATTCTCTTCTTCAAAGTGTAACTTCATCACCTCTATCCAAGTATCGATGCAGCCATCTGATTCGTCCTTGTATGACTTCGGCTTTTTGAGTGTCCTCCTTGACCTCTCTCCTCTCTCGGCTGACTTCGAGAGCTTGGTGATGATTGTTTCAAGAGATCTATTCAGAGGCTCAATTATCGAAGCATACATCGTTGTGTCCTGCGAGACTGTAGTCAGATCTGGCACTGATCTGACTTGTGACACAGTGGGCAATCGTGTCTCCGGGTTAGATTCGTAATTCGTTCTCGAACTTTGCTGGGCCCCAGCATAGCTGCGTGCTCCGTTTCCATCATTTGCCTGGCGTGAGCGCTCCCTTGGGGCGGAACGCTCCTTCCGATTACCCCGTTTAAGATCTCGTCAATCTTCCGCATCATCAGGTCAGATTTGGCATCCAACCTTTTTTCCAGGCTAGTCATCGTATGAGCATAGGTATTGTCGTGATCGTTCAGCAATCGCTCGATCTCTCTTGTCATCCTAACTTCTCTTTTCTCTGACTCCTTGGTTGATTGAGCGAAGCTCTCCGCTAGGCATTGATCAGTGTTACGAATCAATTGAGCCTGATCGACTCACGCCTGCGACCTCACGTTTGTTAGCTCGTCTCGCAATTTCTCTTGACACTGGTGAGCCCTCTCCTCGACTCGATCTGTTTTCTTAGTCATGTCCCGTCGCATCTCTTCTATGCCTGTCATTACGCCAGCAAACATGTCACTCATCTCGCCAGCCGCCCCCGGTACCGGGGTGAGACCCAGGCAAGATGAAGTCAACTGGGGTTGTAACCTGGTACTTGATGACGCGCTGCCATTCTGCGTGCCCGTCGACCTCATCAACCTGTCGAACATCGATGACACTCCTACGGTTATCCCATCAGACATCGGCCTAGTCGGCGAATTCGACAACGCTTTGTTGCTCTTATCATTCCTTGGGCACAACGTGAAGTCCACCTCCGGATGAGCTATCTCCGGATGGTCATAAGTGGAAGATAAACCTTCAGTTTGTACTGACGCCATGCGCTCTTCGTATAAAGACTTCCAGCTTTTCTTGGCTTTCGAACTCGTTTGTTCTTCACTCGGACTTATACTTGACATCGTCGCATTCTTGCTCTGCCTGACTAGAGATGATTGTTCTTTTCTCCCTTTGTAACTCTTAGTCTCTGATCTGGACATTCCCCTGAACAACACTCCTTCCCGCGGTTCAACCTCGGAACGCTCCGAGGCCTCCTCCGTTCTTTCAACTTCCTGGCTCATAGTCGGGTCGGATCAGCGTTTGCTCTCCTTCCTCGAAGGGGTCCATAAGCGTTTCGCTCGCCGGTCTGGCCTCAACAAATCGCCCTTGATTGCCATCGAGGTTTTTCTCGCTTCTCAGTTTCATTCAACTCACTGAAAAACCTGCTTGACCTTTAGTCGCTCCGTTGTCAGCAAAAGCGTCGGAAACGCTGCTAAACGAAGATTGGCGACGCCTAGTTTTAAACTTTCGCGTGCTTCCCGTGCTCAGCCTGGGAATCCTGGTCGTCACTCCTAACGAGTCTCTACGCTGCATATTTTTGTAATAAACAATAATATTCGTACAAATTAACGACAACGCACACGTACCGCAAATAAATTTAAAGTAATTTACTTGACCTTGACTACTCGAACTATACTTGTAAAGGACTTTTTCCTCTTCCTTGCGTTTACAGGCTACGATTCCGTCTTTTTTAGATACAACAAATCCTTTCTCTTTATGTTAAATTGCTTCAAGATCTTATAGCTGTCTTCCTCTAAATCTCCTTTGTCAGGTGCTCCATTCTCGATCCATCTCTTCAGAGTGCTCGTCATTCTATTATTTCGTTGAGCCCTGAGGAGATCCGACAGCCGGTATCTGGCTTTCAGATATGTCTTTACCACGTTCAATTGTCCGCTTATTACCTCCGTGGCATGGGCATCATCAATCAACTTGACACACCATATCTTCTCAAAGGTGTTGCTTCCTGCACAGATGGCTCCAGGTTGGTATGGACGACCGTACCATGTGGTAGTAATCTGGTTGGGCGTTTCGACACCGCTATCAGTTCGAGCTCATCGGCGGCATTGTCCACTACAGTGCCCTCCTCCTCGGAGGTGTACCTGTCTCCGTCCTGGTCTTGATGCATTTCCCAGTCCAGCCCGCGCTGTTTCCATTCCACCAACAAGGAATGAATCGCAATATCCGAAACATCAGAATCGGAAGAAGTCTCAGATGTATTCTACCTGGATCACTCGAGCCGATGGATTCCACATCATCATGTTCCAATCTCTCTGTGATGTTTCTCGACTCCCCGGACGAAATTCTGTCCCATGGTTGCTTTGAATCCGACTACCCGGACAACATTCTGTCCCTTGGTTGACCTAACATCGTCTCCCCGGACAAGTCGTCTTGAACGGGCTCGATGGTGCCTGACTCCCCGGACATTGTCTCGTCCCCAGATGAACAATCCGAGCTCGGCTCATAGTCTTCCCTTGCATTCGTGAAATGTACTCTTCTCGTGAAGCTGGATTTGGACTTGACTCTGACTTCTTCAGTGGCTTGGACCTGGGTCGATGTCCTATGTTCTGTGAACAAAGTCCTCAACAAGACACCCCTCGGCATCAAATTCACCAGCTGGTTCACTATCGACCGGTAATCCCGTTCAACACCTCGACTGCGAATGGTCACTGGCCTTTTCTCTATTCTCTCAGTGATTTTCAACCGCTGCATGGCCTCTATCCACTCACGATCATGCCTCTCCACTTCTCTATCTAGCAAGTCATGGAACTTCCCCATGGCGTCCGGTACCACGTTCACTGTCCTATTTAGCAGGGCTATGCTGTTTATACCCAACCTGGTAAGCTCTTGCTGTACCAGATTGGATCGGACTAGCAGATCCAGTGGAACGGTCTCACCCCTGGCCAAAACTTTTATCTCAGCGGCCGTCTCCACCGGAAGCTCAGGGTGTCCTGGTATGGGATGCCCTGACTTGTCCAGCCAACTAGTGAGTGGTAGTTTTTCGTAGGCCTCCTTATCTAGGAATGAAAATCCGTCTTTGATCTCTACTTGGTTAGCCTGCTTCTCTTCTAATCGCTCATAGAATTCTGTTTTTTTTTTACTGAGGCTATCAGCGTTCTGGTGCTGTCACGGGTACGGTGCTCTATGATCACGTGGTATCCGTCCAGGCGCACGATCCAACGACCAATATAACTTTGATCCATCGAATAGGTTTTCAGCCAGGCAAGAGCACGATTATCCACACGCAACTTGAAGGGAGCACTCCCCAAGTAGGCTCTGTATTTTCCCACGAAAGTGATAACCGCGAACATCTCCGCTTTTGGCGCACCATACTTCATTTCGGTATCGCTCAGGACTTTACTTCCATAGGCTATCGGACGGACAACCGTTCTTCTGTTCCACTCATGCTCCTGGTGAAGTAAGCCCGATATCGCAACCACTGATGCCTCCGTGTCTAACACAAACATCCCCTTCTCCGTTGGCATGCCAAGGACCAGTGCCTCGCAAAGTTCGCGTTTAATGTTTTCAAATGAAACTTGCGCCTCGTCAGTCCACGTGAACTTTTTAACCTTTCATTCTCATCAACATGGAGTATATTTTATCGGCGTATCCTTTGATGAACTCTCGATAATAGTTAGCAAACCCCAAAAAGCTCATTAGTTGCGTGTCTGTCTTCGGTGTCTTCCATGTCAAGACTGCTTCGACCGCTTCGGGATCCGGTCTTACTCCATGCTTATCCACAAGGCGACCCAGATACTTTATGGAATCTTTGAGGATTTCATACTTTGAGGATTTACACTTCAGGCCCGCCTGCTTCATGCAAGTAAACACCTCATCCAAGCTCTCTATGTGATCCTCTAGGGTTGGTGTTGCAATCAAGACATCATCGACATAACACATGAAGAGGTTATTGTTTTTCTTTGTTACATTCGTGACTGCCTGAACCATAGGTCGCTGGAATGTGGCCGTCGCGTTGCACAATCTGAACGGCATCCTCTTCCACTGGAACAATCCCAGCTCGCACACGAAGCCCGTTTTCTCCCGATCTTGCTTTCTAAATGGCACTTGCCAGAACGCAGAGCCCAGATTCAACGTCGTGAAGAACTTCGCGTCCCCCAGCTTGTTAAGGCTCTCATCGATGCGGGGAATCGGGTATGCGTCCTTTATTGTCACTGCGTTCAAGTATAAGAAATCACAATGAAACCTGAGTTGCCCCCTTTCTTCTTAGCCATAACCACGCCACAAGCCCACGGGGACTTCAACGGCTCAATCATGTCGTACTCCATTAACATCTCGATTTCTTTCCTGCACGCTTCTGATTTATGAGGGGTCATCCTCCTCGCCCATTCCCTTTGAAGTACCGAGCCCTCTTCTATCTCAATCTCGTGTTCTACAAAATTGCAGCAATCTATGTCGGCCTTATGCTTCGAAAAACGTCTGCATTCCGATTTAGCTCCGCCCTTAGCGAATCTAGTTCTTTGTCCGATATTTTACCCTTCAGATGTTCTATCTCGGGCAGGACAGGTTTATTTGCTGCGAATTCTGTTTCTGTTGGTCTCTTGGGAAAATTTGAACAATTAGGCAACCCATCGTCTGTTTCTGACTTTATTGAAAACAATTTCTTAGATGAATTCAATTCATTTATTCTCTTCAGTATACATTCCTGGTTCGCGTGCAAGGGACATTTAGTTACATCAAACTTTCTCAAGTTCTCCACACTCTGAAAGTCTGTGTTCAGAGACAATGCGTAGCCAATTTTCTTTCCCCTCTGTATTGTCACTGTGGTTGCTTCTGTGTTCAACAACATACTCACACACAGTCCGCTCTGAGTGAGTGAGAAGCTTCTTCCTAAAATAGCCGAGCTCCTACTGTTTGGATTTGGTACCAGACACATCTGTTTGTTATTACTGAGTTCATTTAAGTTCCTCATCCTAAACGTCGCTAGTACGGCTTGGTTTGGCTTCAATCTAACTTTTCGATCCAGAAAAGTTGACACCTTTGCCTTGTTAATTAAGATCTTATTAAGAGGTTTCTTTTCATACTTCCTCTCAGGATCTTTGATCCTGATCAACCCGTCGTTGAGGTCGATCGTGACATCAAAGTTGCGTACAAAATCCCTCCCCAGGATGAATTGATCGGATTCATTCAAATTTTCCACTACCAGGAAGCTCAACCAAAGATGTCTTCCTCTAAGCTGCAATGATATAATAGGGGACTGTCCTGTCATATGGATTGCTCCCTGATTGGCAGCTGCCAGTCTGATGTTTGTCGGTATCAAATCCGACCTGTCGATGCCCATATCAGTCCAGGTGCTGACTGGCATGACGCTGACCACTGCTCCTGTGTCTAACAGCCCTTTCACTGAAAGCTGCCTGGCCTGCACATCTAGCACATGTGCTGCCAGATCGGCTTCGCAACCTATGTGAACTGCATCCTGCTCAAGCATGGCTTTATGTCCGATTCGTCGCACCTTAAGCTCTTCTCGACTAACGTATATCCGGCCTACTTGATCACTTGCATCAGTCTCGTGAGCCTTCGTGTAGATGTTAATGCCGTGGATTCATCAGGATCGGATATGGGCTATGGACTTCGATGTAATGTCCATCTACTTTCATTAGTTTTGGACCTCCTGTCGTGAGCAGAGCTCGCACTGCCCTGGGTTCCAACTTGGTGTCCTTCTACCTCAGGTAGTCCGCATAAATGTCCAGGTGTACCAGCGTGATCTCGGACGGTTCACTCAAGTTCTTGTCCTTCTGGTGTCCTGCGACTGAAACAATGGACATTATCGTCGTTCCATCTTTCGTCATATCAAAGGTTTTAACCGATGTAACATTTAGCTTTAGTCCCTGTTTTTATGGGTTCCTGTTTGTCCTCTGCTTTCGTTGTCTTCCTCAGAATTTCAATTTTTTCCCGAAGAACTGTGCTTTCTAGTTCCGACCTTACTCATTGCCCAACTTTCTTCGTGGCTAGCTCCTGTTGGACATTCTGTAATGCTATCCTGGCTGCTAAGGCATAACCACCTTGGGCGGGCAGGCCGACTCTGCCTCCAGGCTCGAGGCTATCACCTCATCAAGCAAGGTCTTCACTTTCTTAGTCGTAAGTGTGCTCGGTGTCGTCTATTTTCTCCGAGACTCAGCTTCGTCCATCAGACTTGCTCGGCTGGCTTTGACGCCCGAAAGCGCTTCTTCAGGTTGGGGATGTTTCGCGTCCGCCACTGCATCCCAAAACTGAGTGCAATCCGACTTGAAGTGTCCCTCCAAATTGCAGAGGAAGCACCTGGTCCATACTTCATTATGAGTCCTCTCACGTACTCTTCGTGGTCCTCGTCGGTCGCATCAACGTCATCGAGAAAGTAACCTATCGCTTTCATGTTTTGCTTGTAAGTAGAGCAGGCGGAAACATGGTGATCCATCGAGCCACAATTCGCACATGACCTCCTCTTGTCCATGTCGTCACGAGATCGCGCCAGTGTTCATTGCACAGTAGTTGCCATAATTGCTGTAACGGTTTTGCGCCCTCGGTTTTATGTGCAAGTACTTGTGAGACTTGATACGCAAATCATCGGGCGTGGGTACCTGGTCAAGCGACAGGGTGAAGTGTGAAGTTTACTCCATCCATGAACTTCCAGGCAATCGCCAAGTTTCGCTCCGATTTTTTCTCATCGGGATTGCTTCTTCTTCTGAGTAATTCAAGGTCGTCCAAAAACTTGTCTATCAATTCGTCATCTCTTTGACGCCTTTTCTCGAACTTCACCATAGCGTGATGCCCTTTAACACCAGAGCCGAAAAGATTCAGCAAGATATCGAATATCTTGCGAGCGCTGTCTCGTTCATTGATTTTTTTCGCCATTACAGAACTTAGGGCGGTTCCCTCCAGATTGGTCGTCAATGCGCTGCATTCCTGTTTCTTTGAGAGATTCTCTTCTTCAAAGTGTAACTTCATCACCTCTATCCAAGTATCGATGCAGCCATCTGATTCGTCCTTGAATGACTTCGGCTTTTTGAGTGTCCTCCTTGACCTCTCTCCTCTCTCGGCTGACTTCGAGAGCTTAGTGATGAATGCTTCAAGAGATCTATTCAGAGGCTCAATTATCGAAGCATACATCGTTGTGTCCTGCGAGACTGTAGTCAGATCTGGCACTGATCTGACTTGTGACACAGTGGGCAATCGCGTCTCCGGGTTAGATTCGTAATTCGTTCTCGAACTTTGCTGGGCCCCGGCATAGATGCGTGCTCCGTTTTCATCATTTGCCTGGCGTGAGCGCTCCCTTGGGGCGGAACGCTCCTCCCGATTACCCCGTTTAAGATCTCGTCAAGCTTCCGCATCATCGGGTCAGATTTGGCATCCAACCTTTTTTCCAGGCTAGTAATCGTATGAGCATAGGTATTGTCGTGATCGTTCAGCAATCGCTCGATCTCTCTTGTCATCCTAACTTCTCTTTTCTCTGACTCCTTGGTTGCTTGAGCGAAGCTCTCCGCTAGGCATTGATCAGTGTTACGAATCAATTGAGCCTGATCGACTCACGCCTGCGACCTCACGTTTGTTAGCTCGTCTCTCAATTTCTCTTGACCCCGGTGAGCCCTCTCCTCGACTTGATCTGTTTTCTTACTCATGTCCCGTCGCATCTCTTCTAAGCCTGTCATTACGCCAGCAAACATGTCACTCATCTCGCCAGCCGCCCCCGATACCGGGGTGAGACCCAGAGAAGATGAGGTCAACTGGGGTTGTAGCCTGGTACTTGATGACGCGCTGCCATTCTGCGTGCCCGTCGACCTCATCAACCTGTCGAACGTCGATGACACTCCTACGGTTATCCCATCAGACATCGGCCTAGTCGGCGAATTCGACAACGCTTTGTTGCTCTTATCATTCCTTGGGCACAACGTGAAGTCCACCTCCCTCCGGATGAGCTATCTCCGGATGGTCATAAGTGGAAGATAAACCTTCAGTTTGTAGTGACGCCATGCGCTCTTCGTATAAAGACTTCCAGCTTTTCTTGGCTTTCGAACTTGTTTGTTCTTCACTCGGACTTATACTTGACACCGTCGTATTCTTGCTCTGCTTGACTAGAGATGATTGTTCTTTTCTCCCTTTGTTACTCTTAGTCTCTGATCTGAACATTCCCCTGAACAACACTCCTTCCGAGGCCTCCTCCGTTCTTTCAACTTCCTGGCTCATAGTCGGGTCGGATCAACGTTTGCTCCCCTTCCTCGAAGGGGTCCATAAGCGTTTCGCTCGCCGGTCTGGCCTCAACAATTCGCCCTTGATTGCCATCGAGGTTTTTCTTGCTTCTCAGTTTCATTCAAACTGACTGAAAAACCTACTTGACCTTTAGTCGCTCCGTTGTCAGCAAAAACGTCGGAAACGCTGCTAAACGAAGGTTGGCGACGCCTAGTTTTAAACTTTTGCGTGCTTAGCGTGCTCAGCCTGGGAATCCTGGTCGTCAATCCTAACGAGTCTCTTCGCTGCATGTTTTTGTAATAAACAATCATATTCGTACAAATTAACGACAACGCACACGTACCGCAAATAAGTTTAAAGTAATTTACTTGACCTTGCCTACTCGACCTTTTCAATAACAAAAACATTCCTTGGGTCTCTTGGTGATGATTTTAGCGACTCAGCTAAAGTTACGCACAGAGATTGCTTAGTATTAAGATAATGCTAACTCCACACAGTTATCAAGTATAACAGTATCACAAAATTTTCACAAGATACGACAAATACACAAAACACAATTAATAATCAGATAAGAACATTCTACAGGTGACAGCGACCTTTCGTCAGTATTAATTTTACCGCCACACTCGTATCAAATCACTGCTTTGTTAAAAACAAACAACCTTTCGTAAAAGAGCAGTGATGATTCAGGAATTGATAAAAAAAAATTAGTCTTAAAGAAAAGAACACTCCAAAAGAACGAAGCCGAGGACACTGTCTTCTCAAGTGAGTAAATATTTGTCTAATACACTCACTGAGGTCTCCTTTTAGGTGTCCTGCGATTGCCCGAGCTGTCCTACTAACCTACTAAGTAGCTCAAGGCAAACTCTGCTCGAAAATTTCTAAAGTCTATGAAAAAGCTCTCCCACACCCGGAATGCCCTAAGTGCACGAGAGCAGGGAACAATTTTTCTTCTCCAGTGAGTGTGTTTTTGCCTAATACACTCACCAAGGTCTTCTTTTATGTGTTCCCGGACTGCCCGAGCTTTCCTCTTAAGTAGCTCAAGGCAACCACACAACCAAAATAACAATCGAAAAAAAAATTTGGTTCGGGTACTTTTGATAGACCCGATCTAGAATCCAAAGTTGATCACAAATTTCCGGGTCAAATGGGCTCCTGTAATCCTAATATGCATGCCTGTTGGTAGTTGACCTTTTTTTGACTCTAAATGGATATTTTAGTTGCTCAAATCGCCCCAGAAGGTACCCCTAAGTTTTCAATAAGGAGGGTTGTTAAGGGGCTTAAGTCACTCCAGAGGGTTACTTCGGAGGGTTGTTAAGACACTGAGCCTACTTCGGAGGGTCACTTCGGAGGGTACCCTAGTCACCCAAGGGACTTCGGAGGGTCCCCTTTAACTCACTAAGAAGGGTCAAAAAGAGGCTTATCACGCTCCGGAGGGTTACTTCGCAGGGTTCCTTCAAAATTTCAAATTTTTCAAATCTCACTTATGACGGTCTCCAACTTGTCTCAAAAAGTGTCAAAACAAGCTGAATTCTCTGTGGGGGGTTGTTTTAACTTCTTCGGAGGGTTTCGTGGAAAAGTTCCACTAAGGAGGGTTGCTAAGGGGCTCAACTGAATTCGGAGGGTTCCCCAAAAATCAAGAAAACGTTTTATTTTACAGCTGTGAAGCCGCCGATTGCGGTCTAATTGACTTAAAAGTAGGTGGGCTGACTCGGTCAACCTTCCCAGTAGGATAAAAAAGTGATCGAAAAAAGTTTCCTGGCGTTCGGAAGGTTCCCTAAAATTTGGACCCTCCGAACCAACAAATTCTAAAAAAATTTTTCTTTCCTGAGATTGTCAACCCAAAAATGATTGCAGTTCAAAAAAATGGTCACAAACGTCGACTTATAGTACCAAAAATATTCCAATCGATTGGCTAGTCTTTGAGAAATTGACAAAAACGCGTTCGTCAAATTGGCCTTCTTTCACCACCTATATAGGTTCTAAAGGACTTTTTCCGCAACTCTGGGTAAAAGTGCCTAAAAATAACTGAAAGGAGCGTAGTAGCGCCGTAAAGCACTGGAATTATTCAAAAAAAGCACCAAAGTTGGTTTGGAAACAAAAATTTGGCCAAAAACTATCCAATTTGGACCCTCCAATTCTTTCCTTTTCCTATCTTTAAGTCGTTAGCTCTATCTACGGAGCTATTTCGAGGGTTACTCAAAAATCTCTCAGGCAAACGAGCACGTTATGCTAGCACGCTCCTAACGCGGAAAATTTCGTTTCTCTAACTCTAAAAACTCAAAAACTCGATCCTCAAAACTAATTGACAAAATTCGAACAGGTATCAAAATTTTGATCGAAAAATTTTGTTTTCTCTAACTTCTGCTAGGTCCTTTTCTTCGCGGTTTCTTTAGTTAGGGGGATCAAACTAGGTAAAAAATCCCTGTCTAAAAGCTTTTTGCTGTTCGGAAAAGCTCGAATATCTAAAATTTTGGGGTTTGGCAGCTTGGTCGAAAATCAGTATTTTTCGACAAAGTTGGCGTGTTTCTCGGGTCTAAATAGGAAATAAGTAATATATAGTTTTGATAATAATCTATTTGTAGTCGTTACGCAATTTTACTATACCCTCTTTTGCACCAAAATACCCGAATTAAGACCCTTAACTCGGAAGATCGCAATCGATGGAGGGTGCAATCGGACCGCGCCGAATGTGCACCCCACCACTTCAGTTTTGATGAAATAGTACCTGAACGATAGTAAAATTGTGTCAAAGATACCAAAAAATCGTTGTGAATGTTGTTCTTGATGCCCTTGTTGAGTCTGGAACACGTCGGTCAGCTTCCCACTCTACCCTTAACCGGCAAAATCACCATTAACGTGTTTAAAAACTCAAATAACACTCCAGGGAGGGTACCTAACCCGCCACCAAAACTCTCAGTCTTTCCATCAGAAATGATATAAATCAATCTGAAACAACAACAAATAGGAAGTTCAGATCTCATCTTGTACGGAAATAACATATAATTTGTCACTTTAAGTTTTTTTTAAATTGTTTTTGGTCTTTTTTGGATTTTGTACTGTTTTTTGTACTTTTTTCTTTTCAGATAAATTTGTTTTTGGCTTTTTCTTAATTATAAACTATTTTTGTTCGGTCTTACGCTTTCTCTTTAATTGTTTTTGGTCCCGGGACCGTGGTATAAGCAGGCTCTAGACTTCCCACCTAACCCTCCGACCCCCGGAAGTTTCGGTCTTAGCTAAGTTAAAAAGCTAAATAGTACTAGGCGGAGGGTCGGCACCTTCCCCCTAGTACAACAAAGGTCATTAAGGCCTCTAATTCGGGCATACGCCCGGAGCGGAGGGTTCGTCGCTGAAACGTTTGCTGCTCATGATGTTCTTATGCCTTTAACGGGCTCACCCAGGAGCGCCATAAAAACGTCTATGTATTCGCCCAAATACTACACAGTGACGGAACGTAGAAAAATACCTATTGACGAGTGGCAGGCGTCAGTTACCTTAGTTCTAGGCGTCGTTTTTTACCATCTCGACCTAGCCAGTTGAGTTTCTGGTTTGTTTAGGGCTAAGTAAAAAGTTACTATTTTCAGGCTATCAGTCAAACGACTTTTAATCAGCTTTCGTTAACATGCGAACACAACCACATAGCTGGGTCTCGGATCCTCAGCCTACATGATTGCTATTAAAAACACGGCTCGAATATTCTATTTTTCTATGTTTTCGGTGACAGTTCTATATTAAATCCATTGGAGATGGATTGACCCTTTCCTCTTCCTAGCTACTCATATTCCAAAATATCAAATAATACCGGTGTTAATTCAAATTTTTTTAAAGACATCAGAGTAGCTAAAAAGTCAGTTCATTATAGTCCATCACTATATATTGTCTCTGGGGGGACGTCGTTATTTCTCCCAATTCATGGCACGGGAGGGTACTGCTCTTTCACTCCTTCCCCACTGAAGCCTCCTTCCTCGCTTATTCCTTCCGCTAAATGTCTTATCGTGCGTGATCGTGACAAAAAGAGGCTTCGTGTTTTATATCGTTCTCGTACGACTGTTTCTCACTATATTTGCTGTTGTTATGTTTTTTGTCACTTTTTGGCTCCAAATGGTCGTTTTCGCATTTCTCAGAAATGTGACGTCACAATTCAAAAATTTTGAAAATTTAAAATTCCCGGAATATTCTGACCCTCTTTTGCAACAATTTCCAACCATAAAGGCCTCTAATTCTACGTTCGTGTTGTGTCGGAAGATTGCATTGTGCCAGTCTGGCGGAATGGCACAGGTCCTGAATATTAAAATTAAGAAACTCGGTGGTTAATAGGAACAATGAAATAATCAAGAGATTACCCAAGCCTTTCATATCACCACAAAGCGATCAGTCGTCTTAGTCGATTAAAAACAATCATGCAGGCTGGAATATTTAATATACTTTTCACTGAAGCCTTTCTAAATAAAAAGTAAGTGTTACTAAAGCCACTAACTAAAATCACAATGCAAATTTATAAATGCAACAAATTCTTAAATTTTTAAAATTCAACTAAATGTTTTCTCTTCAGTTGCAATTGCAAACTTAATGCTTTGTTTCCCATTTGAGATTTTCTCACATAACTAATTCTGCGTTTTAACATCTTCTCTTTTGTTGCTTCTTTGTGTACTTCCTTGTTCACTCTTTGTTTTCGTCGTTTAGAAGTTCCAAAACTTCTAAATTCTTCTAGTTTTTCTTCTTTTTGCATCTTGTCTTTCGGCTGTTTGCCAATGTCCTATCAACTCCTCCTGCGACACTGACTCTGCGCTTTCAGTTTTTGTGTTTTTGTGTTTCTGAATTCTGTTTCTGTTGGTCTCTCGGGAAAATTCGAACAATTAGGCAACCCATCGTCTGTTTCCGAGTTCATTGAAAACAATTTCTTAGAAGATTTCAATTCATTTCTTCTCTTCAGTTAACATTTTTGGTTCGCGTGCAAGGGACATTTAGTTACATAAAACTTTCTCAAGTTCTCCACACTCTGAAAGTATGTGTTCAGAGACAATGCGTAGCCAAGTTTCTTTCCCCTCTGTATTGTCACTGTGGTTGCTTCTGTGTTCAACAACACACTCACACACAGTCCGCTCTGAGTGAGTGAGAAACTTCTTCCTAGAATAGCCGAGCTCTTACTGTTTGGATTTGATACCAGACACATCTGTCTGTTATTACTGAGTTCTTTCAAGTTCCTCATCCTAAACGTCGCTAGTACGGCTTGGTTTGGCTTCAATCTAACTTATCGATCCAGAAAAGTTGACACCTTTGCCTTGTTAATTAAGATTTTATTAAGAAGTTTCTTTTCATACTTCCTCTCAGGGTCTTTGATCCTGATCAATCCGTCGTTGAGGTCAATCGTGACATCAAAGTTGCGTACAAAATCCCTCCCCAGGATGAATTGATCGGATTCATCCAAATTTTCCACTACCAGGAAGCTCAACCAAAGATGTCTTCCTCTAAGCTGCAATGATATAATCGGGGACTGTCCTGTCATATGGATAGCTCCCTGATTGGCAGCTGCCAGTCTGATGTTTGTCGGTATCAAATCCGACCTGTCGATGCCCATATTAGTCCAGGTGCTGACTGGCATGACGCTGACCACTGCTCCTGTGTCTAACAGTCCTTTCACTGAAAGCTGCCTGGCCTGCACATCTAGAAAGCGCTTCTGCTGCCAGATCGGCTTCGCAACCTATGTGAACTGCATCCTGCTCAAGCATGGCTTTATGTCCGATTGGTCGCACCTTAAGCTCTTCTCGACTAACGTATATCCGGCCTACTTGATCACTTGCATCAGTCTCGTGAGCCTTCGTGTAGATGTTAATGCCGTGGATTCATCAGGATCGGATATGGGCTATGGATTGCGATGTAATGTCCATCTACTTTCATTAGTTTTGGACCTCCTGTCGTGAGCAGCTCGCTCTGCCCTGGGTTCCAACTTGGTGTCCTTCTACATCAGGTAGTCCGCATAAATGTCCAGGTGTACCAGCGTGATCTCGGACGGTTCACTCAAGTTCTTGTCCACCTGGTGTCCTGCGACTGAAACAATGGACATTATCTTCGTTCCATCTTTCGTCATGCCAAAGGTTTTAACCGATGTAACATTTAGCTTTAGTATTGTTTTTATGGGTTCCTGTTTGTCCTCTGCTTTCGTTGTTTTCCTCAGAATTTCAATTTTTCCCGAAGAACTGTGCTTTCTAGTTCCTACCTTACTCATTCCTCAACTTCTTTCGTGGCTAGCTCCTGTTGGACATTCTGTAATGCTATCCTGGCCGCTAAGGCATAACCACCTTAGGCGGGCGGGCCGACTCTGCCTCCAGGCTCGAGGCTATCACCTCATCAAGCAAGGTCTTCACTTTCTTAGTCGTAAGTGTGCTCGGTGTCCTCTATTTTCTCCCAGACTCAGCTTCGTTCATCAGACGTGCTGGGCTGGCTTTGACGTCCGAAAGCGCTTCTTCAGGTTGGGGATGTTGCACGTCCGCCACTGCATCCCAAAATTGAGTGCAATCCGACTTGAAGTGTCCCTCCAAATTGCAGAAGAAGCACCTTGGTCCATACTTCATTATGAGTCCTCTCGCGTACTCTTCGTGGTCCTCGTCGGTCGCATCAACGTCATCGAGAAGGTAATCTATCGCTTTCATGTTTTGCTTGCAAGTAGAACAGGCGGAAACATGGTGGTCCATCGAGCCACAATTCGCACATGACCTCCTCTTATCCATGTCGTCACGAGGTCTATACCAACTGGAGATCGCGCCATTGTTACTTGCGCTGTAGTTGCCATAATTGCTGTAACGGTTTTGCGCCCTCGGTTTTATGTGCAAGTACTTACGAGACTTCATACGCAAATCATCGGGCGTGGGTCATCTCTTTGACGCCTCTTCTCGAACTTCACCATAGCGTGATGCCCTTTAACACCAGAGCCGAAACGATTCAGCAAGATGTCGAATATCTTGCGAGCGCTGTCTCGTTCATTGGTCTTTTTCGCCATTACACAACTTAGGGCGGTTCCCTCAAGGTTGCTCGTCAATGCGCTGCTTTCCTGTTTCTTTGAGAGATTCTCTTCTTCAAAGTGTAACTTCATCACCTCTATCCAAGTATCGATGCAGCCATCTGATTCGTCCTTGTATGACTTCGGCTTTTTGAGTATCCTCCTTGACCTCTCTCCTCTCTCGGCTGACTTCGAGAGCTTGGTGATGAATGTTTCAAGAGATCTATTCAGAGGCTCAATTATCGAAGCATACATCGTTGTGTCCTGCGAGACTGTAGTCAGATCTGGCACTGATCTGACTTGTGACACAGTGGGCAATCGCGTCTCCGGGTTAGATTCGTAATTCGTTCTCGAACTTTGCTGGGCCCCGGCATAGCTGCGTGCTCCGTTTTCATCATTTGCCTAGCGTGAGCGCTCCCTTGGGGCGGAACGCTCCTCCCGATTACCCCGTTTAAGATCTCGTCAAGCTTCCGCATCATCAGGTCAGATTTGGCATCCAACCTTTTTTCCAGGCTAGTAATCGTATGAGCATAGGTATTGTCGTGATCGTTCAGCAATCGCTCGATCTCTCTTGTCATCCTAACTTCTCTTTTCTCTGACACTTGGTTGCTTGAGCGAAGCTCTCCGCTAGGCATTGATCAGTGTTACGAATCAATTGAGCCTGATCGACTCACGCCTGCGACCTCACGTTTGTTAGCTCGTCTCGCAATTTCTCTTGACTCTGGTGAGCCCTCTCCTCGACTCGATCTGTTTTCTTAGTCATGTCCCGTCGCATCTCTTCTAGGCTTGTCATTACGCCAGCAAACATGTCACTCATCTCGCCAGCCGCCCCCGATACCGGGGTGAGGCCCAGAGAAGATGAGGTCAACTGGGGTTGTAGCCTGGTACTTGATGACGCGCTGCCATTCTGCGTGCCCGTCGACCTCATCAACCTGTCGAACGTCGATGACACTCCTACGGTTATCCCATCAGACATCGGCCTAGTCGGCGAATTCGACAACGCTTTGTTGCTCTTATCATTCCTTGGGCACAACGTGAAGTCCACCTCCGGATGAGCTATCTCCGGATGGTCATAAGTGGAAGATAAACCTTCAGTTTGTAGTGACGCCACCGCTCTTCGTATAAAGACTTCCAGCTTTTCTTGGCTTTCGAACTCGTTTGTTCTTCACTCGGACTTATACTTGACATCGTCGCATTCTTGCTCGGCTTGACTAGAGATGATTGTTCTTTTCTCCCTTTGTTACTCTTAGTCTCTGATCTGGACATTCCCCTGAACAACACTCCTTCCCGCGGTTCAACCTCGGAACGCTCCGAGGCCTCCTCCGTTCTTTCAACTTCCTGGCTCATAGTCGGGTCGGATCAGCGTTTGCTCCCCTTCCTCGAAGGGGTCCATAAGCGTTTCGCTCGCCGGTCTGGCCTCAACAATTCGCCCTTGATTGCCATCGAGGTTTTTCTCGCTTCTCAGTTTCATTCAACTTACTGAAAAACCTGCTTGACCTTTAGTCGCTCCGTTGTCAGCAAAAACGTCGGAAACGCTGCTAAACGAAGATTGGCGACGCCTAGTTTTAAACTTTCGCGTGCTTCCCGTGCTCAGCCTGGGAATCCTGGTCGTCAATCCTAACGAGTCTCTACGCTGCATATTTTTGTAATTAACAATAATATTCATACAAATTAACGACAACGCACCGCAAATAAATTTAAAGTAATTTACTTGACCTTGCCTACTCGAACTATACTTATAAATGACTTTTTCCTCTTCCTTGCGTTTACAGGCTACGATTCCGTCTTTTTTAGACACAACAAATCCTTTCTCTTCATGTTAAATTGCTTCAAGATCTTATAGCTGTCCTCCTCTAAATCTCCTTTGTCAGGTGCTCCATTCTCGATCCATCTCTTCAGAGTGCTCGTCATTCAATAATTTTGTTGAGCCCTGAGGAGATCCGACAGCCGGTATGTGGCTTTCAGATACGTCTTTACCACGTTCAATTGTCCGCTTATTACCTCCGTGGCATGGGCATCATCAATCAACTTGACACACCATATCTTCTTCAAAGGTGTTGCTTCCTGCACAGATGGCTCCAGGTTGGTATGGACGACCGTACCATGTGGTAGTAATCTGGTTGGGCGTTTCGACACCGCTATCAGTTCGAGCTCATCGGCGGCATTGTCCACTACAGTGCCCTCCTCCTCGGAGGTGTACCTGTCTCCGTCCTGGTCTTGATGCATTTCCCGGTCCAGCCCGCGCTGTTTCAATTCCACCAACAAGGAATGAATCGCAATATCCGAAACATCAGAATCGGAAGTAGTCTCAGATGTATTCTACCTGGATCACTTGAGCCGATGGATTCCACATCATCATGTTCCAATCTGTCTGTGATGTTTCTCGACTCCCCGGACAAAATTCTGTCCCTTGGTTGCTTTGAATCCGACTCCCCGGACAACATTCTGTCCCTTGGTTGACCTAACATCGTCTCCCCGGACAAGTCGTCTTGAACGGACTCGATGGTGCCTGACTCCCCGGACATTGTCTCGTCCCTAGATGAACAATCCGAGCTCGGCTCATACTCTTCCCTTGCATTCGTGAAATGTACTCTTCTCGTGACGCTGGATTTGGACTTGACTCTGACTTCTTCAGTGGCTTGGACCTGGGTCGATGTCATTTGTTCTGTGAACGAAGTCCTCAACAAGACACCCCTCGGCATCGAGTTCACCAGCTGGTTCACTATCGACCGGTAATCCCGTTCAACACCTCGACTGCGAATGGTCACTGGCTTTTTCTTTATTCTCTCAGTGATTTTCAACCGATGCATAGCCTCTATCCACTCACGATCATGCCTCTCCACTTCTCTATCTAGCAAGTCATGGAGCTTCCCCATGGCGTCCGGCACCACGTTCACTGTCCTATTTAGCAGGGCTATGCTGTTTATATCCAACCTGGTAAGCTCTTGCTGTACCAGATTGGATCGGTTTAGCAGATCCAGCGGAACGGTCTCACCCCTGGCCAAAACTTTTATCTCAGCGGCCGTCTCCACCGGAAGCTCAGGGTGTCCTGGTATGGGATGCCCTGACTTGTCCAACCACATAGTGAGTGGTAGTTTATCGTAGGCCTCCTTATCTAGGAATGAAAATCCGTCTTTGATCTCTGCTGGTTAGCCTGCTTCTCTTCTAATCGCTCATAGAATTCTGTTTTTTTTTACTGAGGCTATCAGCGTTCTGGTGCTGTCACGGGTATGGTGCTCTATGATCACGTGGTATCCGTCCAGGCGCAAGATCCAATGACCAATATAACTTTGATCCATCGAATAGGTTTTCAGCCAGGCAAGAGCACGATTATCCACATGCAACTTGAAGGGAGCACTCCCCAAGTAGGCTATGTATTTTTCCACGAAAGTGATCACCGCGAACATCTCCGCTTTTGGCGCACCATACTTCATTTCGTTATCGCTCAGGACTTTACTTCCATAGGCTATCGGACGGACAACCGTTCTTCTGTTCCAGTCATGCTCCTGGTGAAGTAAGCCCGATATCGGAACCACTGATGCCTCCGTGTCTAACACAAACATCCCCTTCTCCGTTGGCATGCCGAGGACCAGTGCCTCGCAAAGTTCGCGTTTAATGTTTTCAAATGAAACTTGCGCCTCGATAGTCCACGTGAACTTTTTAACCTAAATTCTCATCAACATGGAGTATATCTTATCGGCGTATCCTTTGATGAACTCTCGATAATAGTTAGCAAACCCCAAAAAGCTCATTAGTTGCGTGTCTGTCTTCGGTGTCTTCCAGGTCAAGACCGCTTCGACCGCTTCGGGATCCGGTCTTCCTCCATGCTTATCCACAAGGCGACCCAGATACTTTATGGAATCTCTGAGGATTTCATACTTTGAGGTTTTACACTTCAGGCCCGCCTGCTTCATGCAAGTAAACACCTCATCCAAGCTCTCTATGTGATCCTCTAGGGTTGGTGTTGCAATCAAGACATCATCGACATAACACATGATGAGGTTATCGTTTTTCTTTGTTACATTCGTGACTGCCTGATCCATAGGTCGCTGGAATGTGGCCGTCGCGTTGCACAATCCGAACGGCATCCTCTTCCACTGGAACAATCCCAGCTCGCACACGAAGCCCGTTTTCTCCCGATCTTGCTTTCTAAATGGAACTTACCAGAACGCAGAGCCCAGATCCAACGTCGTGAAGAACTTCGCGTCCCCCAGATTGTAAAGGCTCTCATCGATGCGGGGAATCGGGTATGCGTCCTTTATTGTCACTGTGTTCAAGGAAAAGAAATCACAATGAAACCTGAGTTGCCACCTTTCTTCTTAGCCATAACCACGCCACAAGCCCACGGGGACTTCAAGGGCTCAATCATGTCGTACTCCATTAACATCTCGATTTCTTTCCTGCACGCTTCTGATTTATGAGGGGTCATCCTCCTCGCCCCTTCCCTTTGAAGTACCGAGCCCTCTTCTATTTCAATCTCGTGTTCTACAAAATTGCAGCAACCTATGTCGGCCTTATGCTTCGAAAAACGTCTGCATTCCGATTTAGCACCGCTCTTAGCGAATCTAGTTCTTTGTCCGATATTTTACCAATCAGATGTTCTATCTCGGGCAGGACAGGTTTAATTGCTGCGAATTCTCTTTCTGTTGGTCTCTCGTGAAAATTCGAAAAATTAGGCAACCCATCATTTGTTTCTGACTTCATTGAAAACAATTTCTTAGAAGATTTCAATTCATTTATTCTCTTCAGTATACATTCCTGGTTCGCGTGCAAGGGACATTTAGTTACATCAAACTTTCTCAAGTTCTCCACACTCTGAAAGTCTGTGTTCAGAGACAATGCGTAGCTAAGTTTCTTTCCCCTCTGCATTGTCACTGTGGTTGCTTCTGTGTTCAACAACACACTCACACACAGTCCGCTCTGAGTGAGTGAGAAGCTTCTTCCTAAAATAGCCGAGCTCTTACTGTTTGGATTTGGTACCAGACACATCTGTCTGTTATTACTGAGTTCATTCAAATTTCTCATCCTAAACGTCGCTAGTACGGCTTGGTTTGGCTTCAATCTAACTTTTCGATCCAGAAAAGTTGACACCTTTGCCTTGTTAATTAAGATCTTATTAAGAGGTTTCTTTTCATACTTCCTCTCAGGATCTTTGATCCTGATCAACCCGTCGTTGAGGTCGATCGTGACATCAAAGTTGCGTACAAAATCCCTCCTCAGGATGAAATGATCGGTTTCATCCAAATTTTCCACTACCATGAAGCTCAACCAAAGATGTCTTCCTCTAAGCTGCAATGATATAATCGGGGACTGTCCTGTCATATGAATTGCTCCCTGATTGGCAGCTGCCATTATGATGTTTTTCGGTATCAAATCCGACCTGTCGATGCCCATATCAGTCCAGGTGCTGACTGGCATGACGCTGACCACTGCTCCTGTGTCTAACAGTCCTTTCACTGAAAGCTGCCTGGCCTGCACATCTAGCACATGTGCTGCCAGATCGGCTTCGCAACCTATGTGAACTGCATCCTGCTCAAGCATGGCTTTATGTCCGATTGGTCGCACCTTAAGCTCTTCTCGACTAACGTATATCCGGCCTATTTGATCACTTGCATCAGTCTCGTGAGCCTTCGTGTAGATGTTAATGCCGTGGATTCATCAGGATCGGATATGGGCTATGGATCGCGATGTAATGTCCATCTACTTTCATTAGTTTTGGACCTCCTGTCGTGAGCAGAGCTCGCTCTGCCCTGGGTTCCAACTTGGTGTCCTTCTACATCAGGTAGTCCGCATAAATGTCCAGGTGTACCAGCGTGATCTCGCACGGTTCACTCAAGTTCTTGTCCACCTGGTGTCCTCTGACTGAAACAATGGACATTATCGTCGTTCCATCTTTCGTCACGCCAAAGGTTTTAACCGATGTAACATTTAGCTTTAGTATTGTTTTTATGGGTTCCTGTTTGTCCTCTGCTTTCGTTGTTTTCCTCAGAATTTCAATTTTTTCCCGAAGAACTGTGCTTTCTAGTTCCGACCTTACTCATTGCTCAACTTCCTTCGTGGCTAGCTCCTGTTGGACATTCTGTAATGCTATCCTGGCCGCTAAGGCATAACCACCTTGGGCGGGCGGGCCGACTCTGCCTCCAGGCTCGAGGCTATCACCTCATCAAGCAAGGTCTTCACTTTCTTAGTCGTAAGTGTGCTCGGTTTCCTCTATTTTCTCCCAGACTCAGCTTGACGTGCTGGGATGGCTTTGACGTCCGAAAGCGCTTCTTCAGGTTGGGGATGTTGCACGTTCGCCACTGCATCCCAAAATTGAGTGCAATCTGACTTGAAGTGTCCCTCCAAATTGCAGAAGAAGCACCTTGGTCCATACTTCATTATGAGTCCTCTCGCGTACTCTTCGTGGTCCTCGTCGGTCGCATCAACGTCATCGAGAAGGTAATCTATCGCTTTCATGTTTTGCTTGCAAGTAGAACAGGCGGAAACATGGTGGTCCATCGAGCCACAATTCGCACATGACCTCCTCTTATCCATGTCGTCACGAGGTCTATACCAACTGGAGATCGCGCCATTGTTACTTGCGCTGTAGTTGCCATAATTGCTGTAACGGTTTTGCGCCCTCGGTTTTATGTGCAAGTACTTACGAGACTTCATACGCAAATCATCGGGCGTGGGTACCTGGTCAAGCGACAGGGTGAAGTGTGAAGTTTACTCCATCCATGAAATTCCAGGCAATCGCCAAGTTTCGCTCCGATATTTTCTCATCGGGATTGCTTCTCCTTCTGAGTAATTCAAGGTCGTCTAAAAACTTGTCTATCGATTCGTCATCTCTTTGACGCCTCTTCTCGAACTTCACCATAGCGTGATGCCCTTTAACACCAGAGCCGAAACGATTCAGCAAGATATCGAATATCTTGCGAGCGCTGTCTCGTTCATTGGTCTTTTTCGCCATTACACAACTTAGGTCGGTTCCCTCCAGGTTGCTCGTCAATGCGCTGCATTCCTGTTTCTTCAAAGTGTAACTTCATCACCTCTATCCAAGTGTCGATGCAGCCATCTGATTCGTCCTTGTATGACTTCGGCTTTTTGAGTGTCCTCCTTGACCTCTCTCCTCTCTCGGCTGACTTCGAGAGCTTGGTGATGAATGTTTCAAGAGATCTATTCAGAGGCTCAATTATCGAAGCATACATCGTTGTGTCCTGCGAGACTGTAGTCAGATCTGGCACTGATCTGACTTGTGACACAGTGGGCAATCGTGTCTCCGGGTTAGATTCGTAATTCGTTCTCGAACTTTGCTGGGCCCCGGCATAGCTGCGTGCTCCGTTTTCATCATTTGCCTGGCGTGAGAGCTCCCTTGGGGTGGAACGCTCCTTCCGATTACCCCGTTTAAGATCTCGTCAAGCTTCTGCATCATCAGGTCAGATTTGGCACCCAACCTTTTTTCCAGGCTAGTCATCGTATGAGCATAGGTATTGTCGTGATCGTTCAGCAATCGCTCGATCTCTCTTGTCATCCTCACTTCTCTTTTCTCTGACTCCTTGGTTGCTTGAGCGAAGCTTTCCGCTAGGCATTGATCAGTGTTACGAATCAATTGAGCCTGATCGACTCACGCCTGCGACCTCACGTTTGTTAGCTCGTCTCGCAATTTCTCTTGACCCTGGTGAGCCCTCTCGTCGACTCGATCTGTTTTCTTAGTCATTTCCCGTCGCATCTCTTCTAGGCTTGTCATTACGCCAGCAAACATGTCACTAATCTCGCCAGCTGCCCCCGATACCGGGGTGAGACCCAGAGAAGATGAGGTCAACTGGGGTTGTAGCCTAGTACTTGATGACGCGCTGCCATTCTGCGTGCCCGTCGACCTCATCAACCTGTCGAACGTCGATGACACTCGTACGGTTATCCCATCAGACATCGGCCTAGTCGGCGAATTCGACAACGCTTTGTTGCTCTTATCATTCCTTGGGCACAACGTGAAGTCCACCTCCGGATGAGCTATCTCCGGATGGTCATATGTGGAAGATAAACCTTCAGTTTGTAGTGACGAAGATAAACCTTTCAGCTCTTCGTATAAAGACTTCCAGCTTTTCTTGGCTTTCGAACTCGTTTGTTCTTCACTCGGACTTATACTTGACATCGTCGCATTCTTGCTCGGCTTGACTAGAGATGATTTTTTTTTCTCCCTTTGTTACTCTTAGTCTCTGATCTGGACATTCCCCTGAACAACACTCCTTCCCGCGGTTCAACCTCGGAACGCTCCGAGGCCTCCTCCATTCTTTCAACTTCCTGGCTCATAGTCGGGTCGGATCAGCGTTTGCTCCCCTTCCTCGAAGGGGTCCTAAGCGTTTCGCTCGCCGGTCTGGCCTCAACAATTCGCCCTTGATTGCCATCGAGGTTTTTCTCGCTTCTCAGTTTCATTCAACTTACTGAAAAACCTGCTTGACCTTTAGTCGCTCCGTTGTCAGCAAAAACGTAGGAAAAGCTGCTAAACGAAGATTGGCGACGCCTAGTTTTAAACTTTCGCGTGCTTCCCGTGCTCAGCCTGGGAATCCTGGTCGTCAATCCTAACCGGTAATCCCGTTCAACACCCCGTCCAAAATAACCATCGAAAAAAAATTTGGTTCGGGTACTTCTGATAGACCCGATCTAGAATCCAAAGTTGATCACAAATTTCCGGGTCAAATGGGCTCCTGTAATCCTAATATGCATGCCTGTTGGTAGTTGACCTTTTTTCGACTATAAATGGATATTTTAGTTGCTCAAATCGCCCCAGAAGGTACCCCTAAGTTTTCAATAAGGAGGGTTGTTAAGGGGCTTAAGTCACTCCAGAGGGTTACTTCGGAGGGTTGTTAAGACACTGAGCCTACTTCGCAGGGTCACTTCGGAGGGGACCCTAGTCACCCAAGAGACTTCGGACGGTCCCCTTTAACTCACTAAGAAGGGTCAAAAAGAGGCTTATCACGCTCCGGAGGGTTACTTCGCAGGGTTCCTTCAAAATTTCAAATTTTTCAAATCTCACTTATGAGGGTCTCCAACTCGTCTCAAAAAGTGTCAAAACAAGCTGAATTCTCTGTGGGGGGTTGTTTTAACTTCTTCGGAGGGTTTCGTGGAAAATTTCCACTAAGGAGGGTTGCTAAGGGGCTCAACTGAATTCGGAGGGTTCCCCAAAAATCAAGAAAACATTTTGTTTTACCGCTGTGAAGCCGCCGATTGCGGTCTAACTGACTTAAAACTAGGTGGGCTGACTCGGTCAACCTTCCCAGTAGGATAAAAAAGTGATCGTAAAAAGTTTTCTGGCGTACGGAAGGTTCCCTAAAATTTGGACCCTCCGAACCAACAAATTCTAAAAAAATTTTTCTTTCCTGAGATTGTCAACCCAAAAATGGTTGCAGTTCAAGAAAATGGGAACAAACGTCGACTTATAGTACTAAAAATATTCTAATCGATAGGCTAGTCTTTGAGAAATTGACAAAAACGCGTTCGTCAAATTGGCCTTCTTTCACCACCTATATAGGTTCTAAAGGACTTTTTCCGCAATTCTGGGTAAAAGTGCCTAAAAAACTGAAACGAGTGTAGTAGCGCCGTACAGCACTGGAATTATTCAAAAAACAGCACCAAAATTGGTTTGGAAACAAAAATTTGGCCAAAAACTATCAAATTTGGACCCTCCGATTCTTACCTTTTCCTATCTTTAAGTCGTTAGCTCTATCTACGGAGCTATTCGGAGGGTTACTCAAAAATCTCTCAGGCAAACGAGCACGTTATGCTAACACGCTCCTAACGCGGAAACTTTAGTTGCTCTAACTCTAAAAACTCAAAAACTCGATCCTCAAAACAAATTGACAAAATTCGAAAAGGTATCAAAATTTTGATCGAAAAATTTTGTTTTCTCTAACTTCTGCTAGGTCCTTTTCTTCGCGGTTTCTTTAGTTAGGGGGATCAAACTAGGTAATAAATCCCTGTCTTAAAGCTTTTTGCTGTTCGGAAAAGCTCGAACATCTGAAATTTTGGGGTTTGGCAGCTTGGTCGAAAATCGGTATTTTTCGACAAAGTTGGGGTGTTTCTCGGGTCTAAATAGGAAATAAGTAATATATAGTTTTGATAATAATCTATTTGTAGTCGTTACGCAATTTTACTATACCCTCTTCTGCACCAAAATACCCGAATTAAGACCCTTAACTCGGAAATTCGCAATCGATGGAGGGTGCAATCGGACCGCGCCAAATGTGCACCCCACCACTTTAGTTTTAATGAAATAGTACCTGAACGATACCAAAATTGTGTCAAAGATACCAAACAATCGTTGTGAATGTTGTTCTTGATGCCCCTGTTGAGTCTGGAACATGTCGGTCAGCTTCCCACTCTACCCTCCGGTCACCGGCAAAATCACCATTAACGTGTTTAAATACTCAAATAACACTCCAGGGAGGGTACCTAACCCGCCACCAAAACTCTCAGTCTTTCCATCAGAAATGATATAAATCAATCTGAAGCAACAACAAATAGGAAGTTCAGATCTCATCTTGTACGGAAATAACATATAATTTGTCACTTTAAGTTTTTTTAATTGTTTTTGGTCTTTTTTGGATTTTGTACTGTTTTATGTACTTTTTTCTTTTCAGATAAATTTGTTTTTGGCTTTGTTTTAATTATAAACTATTTTTGTTCGGTCTTACGCTTTCTCTTTAATTGGTTTTGGTCCCGGGACCGTGGTATAAGCAGGCTCTAGACTTCCCACCTAACCCTCCGACCCCCGGAATTTTCGGTCTTAGCTAAGTTAAAAAGCTAAATAGTACTAGGCGGAGGGTCGGCACCTTCCCCCTAGTACAACAAAGGTCATTAAGGCCTCTAATTTGGGCATACGCCCGGAGCGGAGGGTTCGTCGCTGAAACGTTTGCTGCTCATGATGTTCTTATGCCTTTAACAGGCTCACCCTGGAGCGCCATAAAAACGTCTATGTATTCGCCCAAATACTACACAGTGACGGAACGTAGAAAAAATACCTATTGACGACTGGCAGGCGTCAGATACCTTAGTTCTAGGCGTCATTTTTTACCATCTCGACCTAGCCAGTTGACTTTCTGGTTTGTTTAGGGCTAAGTAAAAAGTTACTATTTTCAGGCTATCAGTCAAACGACTTTTAATCAGCTTTCGTTTACGTGCGAACACAACCACATAGCTGGGTCTCGGATCCTCAGACTACATGATTGCTATTAAAAACACGGCTCGAATATTATATTTTTCTATGTTTTCGGTGACATTTCTATTTTAAATCCATTGGGGATGGATTGACCCTTTCCTCTTCCTAGCTACTCATATTCCAAAATATCAAATAATACCGGTGTTAATTCAAATTTTTCTATGACATCAGAGTAGCTAAAAAGTCAGTTCTTTATAGTCCTTCACCATATACTGTCTCTGGGGGGACGTCGTTATTTCTCCCAATTCGTGGCACGGAAGGGTACTGCTCTTTTACTCCTTCCTCGCTTATTCCTTCCGCTAAGTGTCTTATCGTGCGTGATCGTGACAAAAAGAGACTTCGTGTTTTAAATTGTTCTCGTACGACTGTTTTTCACTATTTTTGCTGTTGTTCTGTTTTTTGTCACTTTTTGGCTCCAAATGGCTGTTTTCGCATTTCTCAGAAATGTGACGTCACAATTCAAAAAATTTTAAAACTTAAAATTCCCGGAATATTCTGACCCTCCACTGCAACAATTTCCAACCATAAAGGCCTCCTATTCTACTTTCGTGTTGTGTCGGAAGATTGCGTTGTGCCAGTCTGGCGGAATGGCACAGGTCCTGAATATTAAAAATAAGAAACTCGGTGGTTAATAGGAACAATGGAATAATCAAGAGATTACCCAAGCCTTTCATATCACCACAAAGCGATCAGTCGTCTTATTCGATTAAAAACAATCATGCAGGCTGGAATTTTTAATATACTTTTCACTGAAGCCTTTCTAAATAAAAAGTAAGTGTTACTAAAGTCACTAACTAAAATCACAATGCAAATTTATAAATGCAACAAATTCTTAAATTTTTAAAATTCGACTAAATGTTTTCTCTTCAGTTGCAATTGCAAACTTAATGCTTTGTTTCTCATTTGAGATTTTCTCACATAAACAATTCTGAGTTTTAACATCTTCTCTTTCGTTGCTTCTTGTGTACTTCCTTGTTCACTCTTTGTTTTCGTCGTTTAGAAGTTCTAAAACTTCTAAAGTCTTCTATTTTTTCTTCCTTTTGCATCTTGTCTTTCGGTTGTTTGCCAATGTCCTATCAACTCCTCCTGCGACACTGACTCTGCGCTTTCAGTTTTGGTGTCTTGCAACACATCAGTGGCGATCCTGAGGCTGTTGGAAGCCGTCTTTAAACACTTATGCTCTTCTACCCTTTGTTTACAACAAGGTAGAGGATCAACGTTAGTTTCTCTGTTTCGGCAGAAGATTTTGTGGAGGCACAACGTCACGTTTCTCTCCAAGTCTTCCTTCAACATTTCTTCTCTTTCTCTCCCATCACACTCACTTGTTCTAGACGTCCTCTTCACCGCGGTGGTAACTGCATTTCGATGAGTTACAAAAGCTCGCTTGAAAGCTCCTGCTCCAATGTCCAGCTGATACGCACTGTACACTCTGATGTGCTTTGACACATGCTTATTGGCATATTCGTACAACCATGCAGTCATGTTGGCTCTAAACCATGGCGTCAGTCGTCTTCTGGCCCATATCTTTTTCACTTTCACATGAGCTTCCAGCCATCGTATCGGCATCATGGGATGAATCTGGCAAACCCATGGAGAGCAGCTCTCCACAGTCTCAGATCAACACCAGATTACTAAGCCCGGGATACCACCATGTTTGTAGCAAGCAATGGCAGGGGTACTCAGCAAGTGTCAGCATGATGCTTCTCCAATTACGCTTCCAGTAGTGGTTCCACTCTCATCATTACTCGGTGGATTTCATCATTCTCGTCTACCGATTTGTAATCCGTAGCTGTTGATCCTTCTGCTTCTGTCTTTCAAAATCACTGAAGTTCCCACTGGCGTATCCCATGAACTTCTTTCCCAGTATCGGTTCTAACTCTTCTTTCGTTCTCCCTGGAACTGCTGAGAACATCTTGCAAAATAACTCGTAAGACTTTTCTGACATCCTCGCTACTCTTACGCACTTCAGCACTGAGAAGGCTTGGTCCACGATCATCTTCGTACTTTTCACATCCACCGCTACGAAATGCACTGGTTAACTGCTCTTGCACATTGGAGCTAATGTTGATTCCACTAAATATTGCGCTCCCGACGGTCTACGATAGGTTTCACTGTGCCGGATGTTCATTTCTGCCTCGATGGCTTCCCTCCACTTTCCAATATAATTTTGTTCGGTTTGCAAAACTCCCGGAAACACTTCTACCCTGACGGTTGTGACCATCTCATGCTTTTCTTTCTAGAGCCAATAGTGACTCTAGAGAACCAAACTTGCTTTAAAATCCTAGTGCAGTCACTAGATTCATTTCGGTTCCTCCATGGCAACCTGAACTCAATTCCGTTTCCGTTTTTGCTTTCATTACGATATTGCCAAACAATATCGTTAATTGCTTGTGTTGCTTCGCAAGAGTCGTCACACAATCCAGACCTCCACGGATGTGACCTTCCAAACCACAAACTTTCGCCAGACAGCTACCAGGTTTAATCCAGTCCTCTGGTTCCCAGCCAGGCAACTCCACTTTGTCTTCACCGTTGCTCTTAGAGGCTGTCGTTATCAAATTGTAAATGATATTCAGGTCAAGCAAGTGACAGTCTGAATTCAGTTACCTCTGCACGTCCCGTGTTGCCCTCAACATCGTTCGGTGTTAGGACTCGGACATCAAGGTGGTTCCATTAACTCCCACACCACCATTAGACTCGTTCTTAGCAGTTCGTCCGAGAAACCCAATCCAAATTCCACTCGGTTGTCAGATTTCGGCACTGGAGGTGCAGTCACCTTTTCTTCCAACACAAGTCCCAGCTTAGTCTGCTGATTAGCAGCGCTTCTTATTGTTGCAATTCTTGACGCCCAGAATCTTAGCAACACTGCTTGCTATCGCGTGTGTCTTCAATTATGAAGGGGTTGTACGCCATACCTACAATTACGGAGACATAACTGTACGATTTCTTATAGATCGGTACATAGTGTTTACTGGTTTTCGGCAGTGCTCCCATAGATTCATTTGTGAGCCCCATCTTCTTGCTAGAGAATCTCCTTATTTCGTCAATATTCTTCATTGGTTCCAGTTCCACAGGTTCCTTCATGTTAACTCGCATCGGTTTTTTTGTGATGGATTTCTAAAAGTGCCAAAAAGTGCAAGGTTTTTTTTGCTAGTTCAACGCCTCCCTTTGGCATCTTGACACAAGTGTTCAACGCCGGCACTAATATTTGTTCCAGCATGAATCGAATGAAACAGAGAGCGTCTCTCCGCTTCGTGCACGCTACTGCCGCTCCTTCTTGGGTCATTAGATCTCTCATGCTCGTCATTAAGAATATCTTCTCTCCCTTCGATCTTTTTCTCTCTTCTGAGTCGTATTCCCCCTGTGTCAGTCCAGTCAGGCACCAAGCGAACCTGAGTTGCAATTCTCTCGCATAGGGCATTGCTATCAGAGCGTGTATCTTCGGGGTGGTTCACATTTCTTCTTCGAAGAGCCGGAACGAAACTGCTCTCCATGGTGAGCTCACCAACTGGTCTATCGTTCTGTATGCCTTCTGCTTCATGGTTGTGCCTTGTATCATCGTACATCGTATCTAAGTAATCGTCCAATGCACTTTTGTTTTCTAGAGCAATTAATTGTCCTCGAACCGAGTTTCTGTATTTCGCCATCTCTATGTATCCAACAGCGGGTTCATCAATCGATACGGTTTCCGACACTGTCAGTCGGTTGTACTCCACTGGAACTAGCTGTCCTACGACGCTTCCCTTTCCATGGTTCATGGAAGATGGTTTGAAATCTTTCAGGGTAATCTCTCCACATTGGCTGAGTATTTCCATTTCTAATGTTGTTCCGGTCAGAGTGCGGTGACTCCTCATGGTTTCACAACTGGTTGATTTTAATCCTTTCGACGCGCTTTCTTTTGGCTGAATTGCCAGCTTTTACCGAGATTTCAGAGTCCATCTTCGTTTTTCCAGCTTTCCTCAATGTCACATTGCTGCCACGTTTCATTTTCATATCGTTAACCTTGTCAATCAGCATCCTAAATTGCATCGTTCCTTTTCTGGTTTTTGGCAGTTACACTACTTTATCGTTGCCTTCTTGTTGTATTGCCTTTATCGGAGAACTAGCCTCACTCGCGTCAGTGGCCGAGTCGATCAAAAACTCGCTTATTCTCCCATCACATTTGTCGAGTTTGTCAAGGATCTCCCGCATTAGTTGTCTGTTGAGACCTGTTTTCAGCATAGACTGAGTCCCGTAGCTCTGAACTACTGTCCAGACCTCTTCCATTAAAGGCAACTCTATCCATACTACATGCCGTCCTATTCTCGTGATCTCTGTGATGAACTTCCCACTCTTCTCCGGGCAACGTTCCCAAGAAAGGTACTCTGGAAGTGCCTTCTATTCCTCTTCTCCGAGGAGATTCCATTAAAACCCTTTTTCGTTATTTTTAGAATCGCTCGGAGTGCTGCTCTCCAGCAAATTCCGGTTCATTTCCATGAAGGCCGACGGAGGTTCGAGCGTGGAAGTTTCCTCGTCTGCTGGCTCAGTCTTTCCTTATAACGTGTCTGTGCCATTTTCAAAGACGCTGAGAAAATTGAAGTCCAGGCTGGACATCCCGCCTGTCCATGCCTTGTCGTCCTCTTTCTCAGCCTGATCGGGATCATGTTGCATAGGCTCTTCCGATCGACGGCTTCCTCCCTCCCCATCGTCTCGCTTCGGATTCTTTCCTGAACTCGAGGGTCCTTGCTCTTCATTTCTTGTTCCATCTGGAAACTTTGGTACAACTGGTCTGCCAGCTGATTGATCTTCTTCCTCTCCGTGCATTACCTTGACTTCTTCGCAGCTGAAGGTTGCTAGCATAGTTATAGTTTGTAGTTTCCCCATTCACCCTTAACTCCGGTTTTACACTCATCAAGATTTGCGAGGCTTCTTGAAAAACCGCCTTGCCTCTCATAACCATTAGCGCCAGAACCAGTTTTGCCCATTCTTCTTCAAATCGTCCAGGTTTCTGAGTTGCTGCATTAAACATCCGTCTCCTCGTCGTTTCATCCGTGTAGTTAAACTGCGTATACTGCATCAGGGAAGCGTTTCTGACCACGAAGCACCGGCTCCATCATCTCGGAGAATGTTGCCACTCTCCTTTTGTTCGTTTCGAAGACTCTCAACCTAGTGGTTTGTACTACTGAGTCTGCTCCGAGCAACATCCTTCTAATCAAGGGAAATTCAGGGATTTCTTCTGGCAGTTTCTTGTAGTCACCCCAGCCTTTCGTTTCTTCTCTCAATTTGTGATATGATGCTGTCAGACGAGGAATTCTTGTAATCTCACCGTTCGTCTTAATGTAGGGCCTTAAATTAAAGAGCTTCGGGAATACTTCGATGTGCCCTCTCTCCACTTCTCCCATACGATCACGGAAGTGACCATCAAAACTCATGACAGTCATCTCCGGCTCTGATATTTTTGTAGTGCATGCTGTTCGCACCAGTTAATTGCACTTCCGTCCTCTGCTGATATGAGGTTCAGGTGCAACACCGACCTCCTTTACGCCTCCACCTCAAACGTCAGGGAACGCAAACGTGACCGCAGGACCGTATATCCGTCACGAACTCCGTGGCTCCTCTGATCAGTACTAAGGGATCGGTCCTCATATCCAGGCTCAGACCAGTTAACAGGGGCATGCCCCCAGCATGACGTCGCACGTCTTCTTCCATCTCAATTGTCTAATCGTCTCCTGTTCCAAAGCGATTCTGCTGCAGGAGGTACTTGATAAGTGTATGTCCCAGATCTCTTATCTCGGTCCAGCAATCAGTGGGCCGCTCCACGACAAACCTCCTCATGTTATCTCTCATTTGCTCAGGGTAGCGGATCAGATTTAAAAATTCTCCCAAGTTCCCATGCGTTATCGCAATTACCGTCAGAAGTTCATCTAACCGCAAAACCTGCACTCCTTCAGTGAGCAGCACCACTGGTTCCCTCGCAAAAATCTCCACTCCAAACGTCAAGAACAGGGCTAGTATTACCACGATTGATAACTCGTGAACGCTTGGAGGAACTCTCTGACCAGGTATCGAGAGAGCGATGGGTAGATTTTTGCCAGGAAGGACGCGGTCCATCCGGCTCCCAACCCTTGCAGTATGCTGTCGGTTCGGTCAAAGCCTTCTTCTCCCTAGACGTTTAGTGTCCAGAAAGCTTCCAGGGTAACTTGGCACACTCTGTTTACGAACCCGGCCGAATTCTCTTCAGCATTTTCGGCCAGGCTTAGCTCTGTCACCAGGTAGGCATGGATCTTCTTGATCATCACTGGGCATCGCTCGAAAGCGTCCGTGCCCAATGCGGCTCTTCGAGGGGTCAAGTGCAGCCATTTGTTAGCCTTTGGTTTCGTTCTCAAGACCATCGCTTCCAAGTGAGCTCTCGTCTCCTTGGAATTCTTCTTTCTTTCTCCTTCCTCTTTTATTTCCATTCCTCGGAACCATAAGTCGTTAGACATCGCTACTATTACTCAATGGTTATCGTCAATTTTGGTCTCAGTTTGAGTTTTCGGCTGAAAATAGACAGTTCCAACCCCAGTACTTCGTCTAAAACTAACATGTGTAGTGAATGGTCCTTTAATCCTTGCATCGCATTCGAGATGTCGGACCACACCGCAGGTAATTCCGCCCTAAGTGGTCTTAGGTTCTCCATCTCTATTCCGCGATTCGGGGCAGATATGATCACATCATTTTCCCTTCCAAGAGCAACATCCTTCTAATCAAGGGAAATTAAGGGATCGCTTCTGGCAGTTTCTTGTAGTCACCCCAGCCTTTCGTTTCTTCTCTCAATTTGTGATATGATGCATTCAGACGAGGAATTCTTGTAATCTCGCCGTTCCTCTTAATGTAGGGCATTAAATTCCAGAGCTTCGGGAATACTTCGATGTGCCCTCTTTCCACTTCTCCCATACGATCACGGAAGTGACCATCAAAATTTATGACAGTCATTCATCTCCGGCTCTGATATTTTTGTAGTTCATGCCGTTCGCACCAGTTAAGTGCACTTCCGTCCTCTGCTGACATGAGGTTCAGATGCAACACCGACCTCCTTTATGCCTCAACCTTAACGTCAGGGAACACAAACGTGACTGCAGGACCGTATATCCGTCACAAACTCCGTGGCTCCTCTGATCAGTACTAAGGGATCGGTCCTCATATCCAGGCTCAGGCCAGTTAACAGGGGCATGCCCCCAGCATGACGTCGCACGTCTTCTTCCTTCTCAATTGTCTACTCGTTCCTGTTCCAAAGCGATTCTGCTGCAGGAGGTACTTGATAAGAGTATGTCACAGATCTCTTATCTTGGTCCGGGAATCAGTGGGCTGCTCCACGTCAAACCTCCTCGCGTTCTCTCTCATTTGCTCAGGGTAGCGGATCAGATTCATCAATCCTCCCAAGTTCCCGTGCGTTATCGCAATTAGCGTCAGAAGTTCATCTAACAGGAACTTCTGCACTCCTTCAGTGAGCAGTACCACTGATTCCCTCGCAGAGTTCTCCACTCCAAACGTCAAGAACAGGGCTATTATTACCACGATTGATAACTCGTGAATGCTTGGAGGAACTCTCTGATCGGGTATGGAGAGAGCGATGGGTAGACTTTTGCCAGGAGGGACGTGTTCCATCCGGCTCCCAACCCTTGCAGTATGCTATCGGTCCGGTCAAAGCCTTCTTCTCCCTATACGTTTTGTGTCCAGAAAGCTTCCAGGGTAACTTGGCACACTCTGTTTACGAACCCGGCCGAATTCTCTTCAGTAATTTCAGCCAGGCTTAGCTCTTTGGGTAGGCATGGATCTTCTTGCTCATCTTTGGGCATCGCTCGAAAGCGTCCGTGGCCAATGCGGCTCTTCGAGGGGTCAAGTGCAGCCATTTGTTAGCCTCTGGTTTCGTTTCCAAGACCATCGCTTCCAAGTGAGCTCTCGTCTCCTTGGAATTCTTACTTCTTTCTCCTTCCTCTTTTATTTCCATTCCTCGGAATCATAAGTCGTTAGACATCGCTACTATCATTCGATGGTCATCGTCAATTCCTGGTCTCAGTTTGAGTTTTCGGCTGAAGATGGACAGTTCCAACCGCAGTACTTCGTCTAAAACTAACATGTGTAGTGAATGGTCCTTTAATCCTCGCATCGCATTCGAGATGTCACACCACACCGCAGGTAATTCCGCCCTAAGTGGTCTTAGGTTCTCCATCTCTATTCCGCGATTCGGGGAGATATGATCACATCATATTTCCCTTCCAAGAGCAACATCCTTCTAATCAAGGGAAATTCAGGGATCGCTTTTGGCAGTTTCTTGTAGTCACCCCAGCCTTTCGTTTCTTCTCTCAATTTGTGATATGATGCAGTCAGACGAGGAATTCTTGTAATCTGTTGTTCCTCTTAATGTAGGGCCTTAAATTCCAGAGCTTTGGGAATACTTCGATGTGCCCTCTTTCCACTTCTCCCATACGATCACGGAAGTGACCATCAAAACTTATGACATCTCCGGCTCTGATGTTTTTGTAGTGCATGCTGTTCGCGCCAGTTAAGTGCACTTCCGTCCTCTGCTGACATGAGGTTCAGATGCAACACCGACCTCCTGTATGCCTCCACCTTAACGTCAGGGAACGCAAACGTGACTGCAGGACCGTATATCCGTCACGAACTCCGTGGCTCCTCTGATCAGTACTAAGGGATCGGTCCTCATATCCAGGCTCAGGCCAGTTAACAGGGGCATGCCCCCAGCATGACGTCGCACGTCTTCTTCCTTCTCAATTGTCTACTCGTCTCCTGTTCCAAAGCGATTCTGCTGCAGGAGGTACTTGATAAGATTATGTCACAGATCTCTTATCTTGGTCCAGGAATCAGTGGGCCGCTCCACGTCAAACCTCCTCACGTTCTCTCTCATTTTCTCAGGGTAGCGGATCAGATTCATCAATCCTCCCAAGTTCCCGTGCTTTATCGCAATTAGCGTCAGAAGTTCATCTAACCGCAAAACTTGCACTACTTCAGTGAGCAGTTCGACTGGTTCCCTCGCAAAAATCTCCACTCCAAACGTCAAGAACAGGGCTAGTATTACCACGATTGATAACTCGTGAAGGCTTGGAGGAACTCTCTGATCAGGTATCGAGAGAGCGATGAATAGACTTTTGCCAGGAAGGACGCGGTCCATCCGGCTCCCAACCCTTGCAGTATGCTGTCGGTCCGGTCAAAGCCTTCTTATCCCTATAAAATCTGTGTCCAGAAAGCTTCCAGGGTAACTTGGCACACTCTGTTTACGAACTCGGCCGACTTGTCTTCAGCATTTTCGGCCAGGTTTACCTCTTTAACCAGGTAGGCATGGATGTTCTTGATCTTCACTGGGCCTCGCTCGAAAGCGTCCATGCCCAATGCGGCTAACCGAGGGGTCAAGTGCAGCCACTTGTTAGCCTTTGGTTTCGTTCTCAAGACAATCGCTTCCAAGTGAGCTCTCATCTCCTTGGGATTCTTCCTTCTTTCTCCTTCCTCTTTTATTTACCTTCCTCGGAACTATAATTTGTTAGACATTGCTACTATTACTCGATGGTCATCGTCAATTCCTGGTCTCAGTTTGAGTTGTCGGCTAAAGATGGATACTTCCAACCCGTGAATGGTCCTCAATCCTCGCATCGCATTCGAGATGTCGGACCACACCCTAGGTAATTCCGCCCTAAGTAGTCTTAGGTTCTCCAGATCTATCCCGCGATTCGGGGCAGATATGATCACATCATATTTCCCTTCCGAGAGCAACGCCACCATCGCATATACAAACTTCAGTCCATCCGGGAGATGAGCATATCCGGGAGACAGTGCAAACACAGCATTCTGTGTTATCATTGGAATGCATCATCTTTCGGCGTGTCCATTACTTCGCTAATCGATTCGAGGATATCCTTTATTGCTGGCCATACTGCGTCTTCTGCTGTTTTAGGTTCTCTGAGTCTGCTCAGGAAACCCCTTCTATGTAGATGGTCGTTTATGCCGGCAAATACGATCGTGACTGCGCTCAATTCCCGTTGTCGTTGTATCCCGATCGCCATTGACACCGACTGCATTAGGTCCAAGTCGACTGCTGCCGGCATTATAACGTCAGGCCAAAACAGAGACTTGGAGATATGCGCGAAGTCCGAGTTCGCAACTATCAAAATTTTTGCTTTTCTCATTTCCGCTTTATCATACGCCGTAAAGATAGTCTCGTCCTTCCTAATCATCTTCATGCCTCCATATCTCTGAATATCGCCTTCTTGAGTCACCTGCTTAGGGTACGCTCTTTCTTTCACGTGAGATGGGGGTGCTCGTATTGAACATGTGCTTGAACATTTTCACAAGTTGTCCTATCGGTGTCCTCTTGTCAAGAATCTTCCGGGTCTTTCTTCTCGATTTCCTTCAGCATGAATAATTATGACGTCCTGCAAGGGTCCTGCATTTACTGGAATCATTGTGTTCTTTGAGGGCAGTCCCTCTAAATCGGCAAATCTTAAGGCGGCCGTGGAGCTGAAGTTAATGCCAGCTGCTACCAGCCAGTCCACACCTGCGATTGAGTACAGTCCATTGACGGATAGCCTTGCTCCATTCACCATCCTTAAGGCATCGGTTGCAAACCTTGTCGTCTGATGGTTCAATTTCA
Source organism: Symsagittifera roscoffensis (assembly GCF_963678635.1). Classification (NCBI taxonomy): domain Eukaryota; kingdom Metazoa; phylum Xenacoelomorpha; order Acoela; family Convolutidae; genus Symsagittifera; species Symsagittifera roscoffensis. The sequence goes on along the minus strand of NC_087062.1, from coordinate 73,230,604 downwards.
TTAGTTCCCGTTTATAGAGATGTCAGGGGGAAGGTATGGGCCTCAACCACATCAAAGAGCTTCTGTATGGTCGTCGTTCTTCTCGGCTGGTGCTTGTAGTCTCCGATCTAGTCTCCGATCTAGTTTCCAATCTCGTTTCCGGTCTCGAGGTACCCGTTGTCTCCGTAGTCGGGTTAACAGGTCCTAATCTTCGCCGTGGATGAATAGTTCTTCTTAGTTGCGCTTCTCCCAATCGGTCCAGTACGTCCGTTCTTTGCCTTGGCTCGCTGGAGCTTTGCGGCCTCTAGGTCACAGACGTGTTTCTAACTTGGTCGGCACGAAGTTTGAGAGTTCCGGCTGGCTCATTCGTTGTTTCTTCTTTCTTTGTACTCCCGTGTCAAAGAGCTCGACCTCCATCTCATCCAGTCGCTCTCGGAAGACTCGGTTCATCCAGGCTTGTCCTTCTATACTATCGAAGTGGATTCCATCGGTGGTAAGTCTGGTCTAATCCATAGCTCTGAGCTCATGTTCAATATCAATGAGGATCATCTGTCTAGCATTACGACTCGCCAGATTTCTCAGTATGTTCTTCCACCGGTTAATTCTTTCGTTATGCCTCCTTTATGCCGAAAGCAGCGTTCTCGTGCTCATCGGTACAGTGCAGACGGTCAGTACCGCACATTTGAACTTCTGCCAGAGAGTAGTGAATAGGCACACCATCATCGATTCCCATTGTGCATGTTCCTCATCTGAACCTCTGGACACATTGTTTCTTCCTGGGTCTATTAGCTGCACCATTCGATATAGCTGGGCTATCGTGGCACCTCCAAAGGCCATCACCGGGGTGATCCTAGAGGTCCTCAGGTTTTGGAGAACTCTCAACAAACTTTCACCCAGTATCAAATGAGATGTCCCGAGCGGTGGCTGTTGCAATTTTTCTTTCAGGGGCTCCAGAGGTCTTTGCTGGAAACGTGATACTGTCAGCTCCTATTTTCTTCATCGTCTCTTGGGAGAGCTTCACTCTGCACGTATCATCTATTGTTCCATAGGGTACAGTCACGCCGGAATCTGGCGCACTCCTATTAGCAAGAAGTCGTCCAGCTGTTTCTATCAACTTCCGCACCGTCTGCTCCACGACTGGGTCACCTAAGGTGTCACTTGGGTCCGGGATCGTCATTCTTCCGGTCGCAGTCGGGGGTCGCACCTCACCTCCGTCGTTTGACTTAGTTAGCGAGGCGTAAGGAGCTCCATCGGGGACTGCCCACGAGTAAAATTTCTTGCATTTATTGCTTTTTCTACTGCTGTCGTCAACGCCAGCCGTTCCGATCGCTCTTTGTATTCTCGCCCCAAACGTTCTATTTCATCACTCTGCTTCTTGTTACAATCTTCAAACAGTCTCTTCCACATACCTCTGTCTTCTGCTAAACTGAGCATAGTCTTAGTCATTTGATCTGGCTCTCTTCTGGTCTTCTCAAGTTCTTACATCGTTCCGTTCAGATCTTGCATCGTTTCATACGTCTGAACTTCTTCTTCTACTCCCGCCCTCTTTGGTGGCACAGTTGGTCTCAGTTGTGAACTAGACGAGGTAGCCTCGCTGTTCATCTCTTGATGCAATCATCTCACCTGGTTGGTAGGTCCTGGAATTCCCCAACCCAGGCTCGTTCGCCAAGTCACTTCCTGAGGGAGCCCCGTTTCTCCACCTCATTACCCTCATGTTTGGGCGATCTAGTACTCCCCGTTCTCCATATGCGACCATCAATAAGACTTCCGTGGGGCGGTCCCCACGGTTATCATGCCCTAAGATGTTTATTAGGGTGACCAGCAACATGACTACCTCTGGGTCCTTCAGAGCGAAGTCTCGATCCATCATCCGACGATAGATCGCGTCTATCATCGGTCCTATATATGCCTCCGCTAGGTCCATCAGTTTTTTCAAAACGAAGTTTTCCATTTCGTTAGAAATGATTTAAAACAATCAGATAAAATGATCTTGATCTTAAAATATATTAAAATCAATCTATTGCTAAAAATCTTGGAATGTGATCTAAGAATGGACAGTCCAAACTTTGGATCTTTTCCTAAAATCCTTATTGAATCATTCATGGTCACTAATCCCTTTGTACCGAAGGTCTTAATAACATAACACAAAACACACAACATATCACACACAACACACATAGTATGAGTTTAGGTTGCATGCAAACTAAACTCAGCATATAATCAATGATATTATCAATAATATTTCTTATGTAAGTATACTTGTATGTTAGTATCGAAAAAAATTACGTGTATCAGTGCATGTAGCTCCCGTGGATGCACTCGTTCTCGGTTCGGGTCGTATAGTGGAAGCGAGAGTTCCTTCACCCCCCTTTCCACAAGGAAGTCTCTCAGTCTCGTCAAGGACAGGACCAAGTTTTCCGGGTCCACGTACCGCTTCTCAGTCGCCCTGGTCACCAAGAAGCATAAATACTTTCCTGGTAACTGCGAAGCCGCCGGAGGCAAGGCTGCTACGCTCCTATTACTGGTCTTTGCTTCCAAGGGAATTCTATGTTTTTAAGTTCTCTCTTAGAATCAGCTGCTAACGCTGTCCTAAAACTCATGTCCGTTGTGATCGCTATCGCACAAGATCTATCTGTAAGTATAAAATCGCTATCTGTCAGTATTATGCTACTTGAGTACTCAATTGGCAAGTTAAAATATGACTCAACAACGCTCCCTATGTCCGGTTTCTTAGGGTCCTTGCCTACTTTTGCTTCTAGATCACCTGTCTCTCTTGCTATTCTTAATTTTTTTATTAATCATTTTTCAGTGTGAGTAAGTCCTACCACCACTCCCCGGACCAAAATATCCATCGACATCCCCGTCGATCGCATACTGGATAAAAAGAAGAGGTTGGATTGAGGAATGAGTAATTGCCCTTCCTGGGCAACCCAGGAAATTTCATCTCTTTCGGTTTTTATGTATTTCATGCTCTCACGGTCCACATCTTGAATCGTGACACTGGTCTCCTTTGGTTCCGACGTCATTTCGTTCAGCCATTCAAAGACATGCAGATGTTCATACGATTGCTGTTGCTCGTCGTCGAATTCTACCTCGGATTTAGACCGGTCATCGATCCACTCCTCGTCGCTGTCGTCGACTATGTCGATGTATTGTGACACGGTTGTTTCTTCCAGACCCGCCAATTCTTCCACTATATCTTTCAGATCTATTCTGTCCACTAAGAAGCCATCTCCGCAAGGATTGTATTTCGTCGCGAGTCTTGTCCTGTCACTCTGTCGTGTCTGTATCGTAAATGGAAGGCCAGGTTCCAATTTCTTGGGGAACTCCATCTGTTCGGGGTCTTGCCGGTCCTCTTCTGCGTAGAGTACGGTTTCTTTTCTTCATCTGCTTCAATCACCTCATTGGGATTGAAGTCCAGTGGTGCACTTGATCCTTCCTCTACGACCTCATTCCCATCATTTTTCCCCCTGATGACTTTCTCATTGACCTCGCAGGCAGTGCCAATCATTAGAAAATCCTATTCTTCCATGTCTGCAGGTTTGCACCAGTCTTCCGTGTGGCTCGGTTTTTTCGAATTGAGCGGCTCGACCGGTACTCAGACTGTAAAAAAGTCCCTCTTGGTGCACTTCCGTGATCATGAAGGGTCCCCTCCACTTCTTTAGGGTCCCCTCCACGTCTGCACAATTCGTTTACTTCTTGTTGACGTCTAATCACAACCCTTACGTAGACCTGTGGTGGTGTTTTCTTTCTCTCATAATCTGGGTAAAAGAAAATCAAGGGAAAAGAATTCTGGTGACCGGTTAACGTCATGTGTTGACTAACTCCGGTTGTGGAGTGTTGCGTGCTGTTGTAAGCTGCCATCACCTGTGGAAGGTATCTGTCCCAATCGGGCAAGTACCTGGAGTAATATACCCTCAGCGTCGACACCAACGTCCAATTTTGTTTCTCCACTAAGGCATTTGCGTGGGGATGGTATGTCGTGGAATGAGCTTGGGCCACCTGAGAGCGTATCATTAGCTCTTTGTTAAGTTCTCCTACGAAAGCCGTTCCATTGTCCGATTGAAACTTCATCGGACAACCATGTCTCGCTGTCCACGGGTTGATTAGATGATCGCACGTCTTTTTTCTGCTGAGGCAGTTATGCAGGGCGCGGCCTCTGCTTTTTTCGTGATGTGATCTATCATGACCAAGACCTGATTGTAGCCACTGTCTGTCAGACAGATTTTTTGGTGGTCAATCTGCACCACCTCGTTGAACTCAGATGACTCGATCGACTGCAAAGAAAATCGCAATTTTCTTGGATCCTTGACCAGTTGACATGAGAGACATGCTGTTACCCACTTCTCGTATGCCTTCTTAATTCCAGTCCACTCAAAGAGCTTCAAAACCCTCCGGTATACTTTGTCAATTCCCTGATGGTCCATCTGATCATGCGATCTGATTAAAAGTTCTGTCCGATAGAGTTGTGGCAGTGCTATTGCGTTATATTTGTACAGGACTTTGTCTTCTTCTCTTCTCTTACAAGCCACGATACCGTCCTTGTTCAGATATAACCTTCGCTCTTTCTGCATAAAGTACTGTCTCAGAATACGGTAGCTGTCTTCCTCCAGGTTACCTTTGTGTGGTGCTCCATTTTCGATCCACCTTTTCTAGTTACTCGTCAAGCGGTAATTTCTTTGCGCTCTTAGTAGGTCCGAGAATCTGTATCTTGCCTTCAAGTATGTCTTCATGACCCTGAATTGATTAATCTTTTCGTCGGGCTGATGCGTGTCATCTTCCATCTTTACGCACCAAATCTTCGCCAATGGCTCTGTTTCTTGTCTGGAGGGTTGAAGATTAGTCCTGACTACTTCTTTCTGCGGCAACAAACTCATCGATCGTTTCGATACCGCTATTGTTTCTAGATCATCTGCTGCGTTGTCGAAGACTGTTTCGCTGGGTACCACCTAGTGATCACTGTCAGGGTCTTGATATACTTATCTGTCCAGGTCTCTTGCTCGAGTCTCCACTAGTAACGTGTGGATCGCTAGCTCTGCCAATTCGGAGCTCGAGTTCCTGTCTGAGTAGGTGTCAATTCCTGGATTCCTCCAGTTGTCATCAATGGAAAAGTCTGCCACGGAGCACGTTTCTTCTTCGGGATCAGTTTTATTCGCTCTGCTCATGCATCTGAACTCCGGGACAAAATTTTATCCTCCAGATCTTGTTCCTCACCTTGAACATTTTCCTCTACGCCTGACTCCCCGGACAAACTTTCTTGCCCCGGGTCTTTTTGATTAAGTCGCCTGTCTCCATCAACGTCCTCCACCCCGTCCAAAGTTTCTTCCCCCAGGTTTTGTTCAACTTCTTCGCCTTTCTGATCCTGGTCCTCACCGGTTTTCCTTTTTGTCCCCTTACTCTGTTCTTGTCTTTTATATGATGTACTCGTCAAGACGTTTTGGGGTATCGAGGATACTAGTTGCTGAACTATCGTCCTACATTCCCTTTCATTTTCCTTGTGTTGACGTCTTGATGGCTTAATCTATAATATCTCACTGACTGTTAGCGATGCATGGCCCCTGTCCACTTGGGGTCATCTCTGGTCACTTCTCTCCCCAACAATTCACCCAGCATCCGCATCACTTGCGGAGTGACCTGCAACCTTTTGTCCAGCAATGAGAGGCTGTTTATGTTGTTAAGAGTAAGTTCATGTTGGACCAGGTTCGAACGTAGCAACATATCCAAAGGCACCGGTTCCTTCTTTATTAAGATATTTATTTCTGCTGCCTTTTCCACCGGTAACGTGAGGTGTCCCGGAATTGGATGTCCAGATTTGTCCAACCGTCTCGTCAAGGAAAACGACTCGTAAGTTTCTTTGTTCAGAAACGAGAACCCTTCCTTGGTTTCCGCCTGATTGGCTTGTTTCTGTTCTAGTCTGTTTTAGTGTTTCAACTCAGTTTTCTTGCTGAGGCTTCAGAATTCTTGTGTTTGTCGCGCATCCTGTGCTCGATTATCATGTGGTAGCCGTCTAACCTGACTATCCACCGACCAATATAGCTCTGGTCCATCGAGTACGTCTTCAACCAGGATAACGCTCTATTGTCCACGCGTAGCTTAAAGGGAGCGATCCCTAAGTATGCGCGGTATTTCTCCACGAATGTGACCACTGCAAACATTTCTGCCTTTAGTGCACCATATTTCATTCCATTGTCACTCAACACTTTACTGCCATATGTATTGGGACGGAGAACTGTTCTCCCTTTCCACTCCTGCTCCTGATGCAGTATTCCTGAGAAGGCTACCACTGATGCATCTGTGTCAAGAACTTACATGCCCTTCTCTGTAGGCATGCCTAGCACTGGCGCTTCCCACAGTTCCCGCTTTATGTTCTTGAGCTTCTTCATTCCATTCGAACTTCTTTCCTTTGTTGCGCATCAAATTCTGCATGAGGTACACCTTGTCTGCGTATCATTTGATGAACTCACGGTAATAATTGGCAAACCCCAGGAAGCTCAAGAGCTGTGTGTCCGTTCTGGGGGCCTTCCAGGTCAACACCGCCTCCACTGCTTCCGGGTCCGGCCTTTCGCCAAGCTTGTCCACCATTCTTCCCAGGTACTTGATTGAATCTCAAAGGATTTTCAAATTTTGATGGTTTGCAATTCAATCCTGCTCTTTTCATGGAACCAAAGACCTCATCGAGTCGATCAATGTGGCTTTCCAAGGTGGGTGTTGTTATGACCAAGTCATCCTCGTAACACATCACAAGATTCCCCTACTTCTTCGTTACTTTAGTCAAAGCCTGAGCCATCGGTCTTTGAAAAGTCGCCGTGGCGTTGTACAAGCCAAAGGGCATCCTCTTCTACTGGTACAACCCCAACTCACATGCGAATCCGGTCTTTTCTCTGTCCTACTTTCGCAAAGGGACTTGCCAGAAGGCAGAGCCCAAGTTCAGTGTGGTGAAGAACTTGGCGTCGCCAAGTTTCGAGAGGCTCTCGCCTATTCGCGGTATCGGGTACGCATCTTTTTCTATCACCGCCCTCAGGTAACGAAAGTCTTAACAAAACCTAAGCTGCCCCCTTTCTTTTTGGCCATGACAACCCAACAAGCCCAAGGCGACTTCGAGGGTTCTATCACGTCATATTCGCTAACATTTCTGTTTCCGCTCGGCACGCTTCCAATTTATGAGGCGCCAATCGTCTTTCGCCTTCCCTATGAGGAATGGCGCCTTCCTCTAGCTCAATTTCGTGTTCGACGAAGTTGCAACAACCGATATACGCCTTATGTTTTGAAAATACGTCCGCATTCCGTTTTAAAACCGCCCTTAATGATTCAAAATCTCTCTCACCTATTTTCCTTCTCAAGTGTTCTATCTTCGGCAAAACCGGTTTGTCTGTTTCTAGTTTGTATGACGAGGGGCGTTCCGGAAGAAAATTCGAGCAGCTCGACAAGCCGACGGATTCCATTGAAAATATATTTTTTAATACATTTAAACTCATCAATTCTCTTTAAAAATTCTTCGTTATCAGCATAAATCGGGCAGTTTTTCACGGAATATCTCTTCAAGTTTTGTGTCTGCTCTTAGTCGGTCTTCATCGGCAAAGTGTAACCAAGTTTCTTTTCTACGCTGCATCGAAACCATGGTGTCCAGTGTGTTCAATAACACACTGGCACACAGCCCGTTTCGTGTTACTGAAAAGCTCCGGCCTAAAATCAACAAGTTTGGACTATTTGGGTTGGGTACCAGACAAACCTGTTTAGTATCGCTTAACGAATTTATGTCTTTCATCCAAAAAATTGCTATTACAGCTTGTCCCGGCTGTAGTTTTACTTTTCTATCTAAAAAAATTGGCATCTTGTATTCATCTGTTATTATTCTAATAATTGGTCTCTTAACATACTTCCGGTCCGGGTTTCTAATCATTATAAGGCCGTTGTTCAAGTCAATCATCACATCGAAATTCCTGACGAAATCACGGCCCAAGATATATTGGTCTGAGTCGTCTAAGTTCTAAACCACCAGGAAGCTCATCCAAAGATGGCGTCCTCCCATGTGAAGGACCGTTATTGGTGTCCTTCCGGCATCGTAGATTGCTCCGCGGTTGACTGCCGCCAGCCTGAGGTTCGTTGAAATTAGATCTTCCCTGGTGAAGCCCATTCTTGCTCATGTCTTTATTGGCATCACGCTTACCACTGCTCCTGTATCCAATAGTCCTGTTACTCCAATTCTGTACTGAAACTTGCACCATCATGGCATCATGGTCGATTCTACAGACCTTTCGTTCCTCCTGACACGATTAGATCTGCACCATTTGGTCACTATCTGTTGTGACGTAGGTCGTAGTGTAGATGCTGATCCCGTCAACATTCAACATCAGCTGATACGGCCCATAGACTTCCACGTAGCGCCCGTGGAGTTTCTTTGTTTGGGGGCCACCCGTTGTCATTATCGCTCGCACAGCCCTTGACTCAGTACGTGACTCTACCTGTCTCATATAATCTGCATTTATATCTGAATGCATCCTAGTGAACTGTGAGGGTTCACTTAGGTTCCTAATCACCTGATGTCCGCAACTGAAAATTGTTGACTGTAATCTGATTCCTTGTTGCACCATAGATGAATTGTTCTGAGTCGTCTAAGTTTTCAACCACCGAGGAGCTCATCCAATGATTGCGTCCTCCCATCTGAAAGACCGTTATTGGTGTCCTTCCGGAAACGTAGATTGCTCCGCGGTTGGCTGCCGCCAACCTGAGGTTTGTTGAAATTAGATCTTCCCTGGTGAAGCCCATTCTTTCCCAAGTCTTTATTGGCATCACGCTTACCACTGCTCCTCTATCCAATGGTCCTGTTACTCCAATTTTCTTCCCATTTGTGTCTAGCAGATGTGCAGTCACATCTGTCTCGTACCCTATGTGTACTGCAACTTGCTCAATCCTGGCATCATGGTCGATTCTACGGACCTTTAGTTCCTCCTGACACGATTAGATCTGCACCATTTGGTCACTATCTGTTGTGACGTAGGTCTTAGTGTAGATGCTGATCCCGTCAACATTCAACATCAGCTGATACGGCCCAAGGAATTCCACGTAGCCCCCGTGGAATTTCTTTGTACGGGGGCCACCCGTTGTCAACAACGCTCGCACAGCCCTTGACTCAGTACGTGACACTACCTGTCTCAGGTAATCTGCATATGTATCTAAATACACCCTAGTGAACTCCGAGGTTTATCTTAGGTTTCTGATCACCTGATGTCCGCAACTGAAAATTATTGACTGTATTCTGCTTCCTTGTGGCACCATGCCGAATGTCAGCCCAGAGATCAGGTTTAGTTTCATGCTTAAACTGTTTGGTTCTTTCGTTTCTTCAACATCAGATGCCTCGAAGGCGTTTAAGCTTTCCTGAGTTTTCTCATTCTCTAGTTCGAGCTTCAATTTCTGTTCGATCTCTTTTGTCACCCATTCCTGCTGGACTCTGTGTAAGGCATCTCTTGCTGCTGCCTTATAGTCGATTTTGAAATCGTCTGCCGCAACCACCGGTTCCGGTTCACGTTTCTCTTCCGTTACTGCCTGCATCTTCTTTGTTGCCAGCTCTTGCGGTTTCTCCTTTCTGCGTACCTCCGCTTCACTCAACAGGCGCGCCTTGCTGGCTTCCACACCCGATGAAGCTTCCTCATGCCTTGGATGCTTGATGTCTGCTACAGCATCCCAAAATTGTGGACAATCCCATTTAAAATGACCTTCCAAGTTACAAAACAAACACCTTGGGCCGAATTTTGCGATTACTCTCCTCATGAAATCTTCATGATTGACCTCTGACGCATCTTTATCTCTATTGATCCTCTAGGCTAAAGCCTATCGCTTTCATGCCCTGTTTGAAGGTTGGGCATGCTCACAAATGATGGTCTGTCGAACTTTAATTTGCACAAGAGCATCTCTTGTCCATGTCATCCTTTGGCTTGTACCAATTATTACCCTATTTAGCTATTCCATTAATAAAATAGCCATAATTGTTTTTAGTAATAGCCAGATTTTGATGGAGGCTTTAGTAAAAGATATTCTTTTGACTTGAGTCTCAACTGCTCTGGTGTTGCCACATTGGTTGAAAGTGGTGTGTAATGTGTCGCTAATATCGTTCGAAGCTCATCATTCTTCACAGATCAATTTTGAGGCTACTGCTAGGTTAATCCTTCTGTTTGACTCATCTGCTTGGCCACGCCATCTAAGCAGCTCCAAATCATCTAAAAATTTGTCTATCGTCTCGTCTTTACGTTACCTCCATTTCTCGAAGCGCATCATAGCTTGGTGTCCTTGCACCCCTGAGCCAAAACAACCTAAGAAGATTTCAAAGATTTTCTCAGCAGTATCCCGCTGGTATTGTTTTTTTTGGTCATCACGCAGTTTAGGGCCATCCCTTCCAGGTTACTGATGTGCGCACTGCATTCTTGTGTTTCTGTCAAAACCTCCTCTTCAAAGTGCAGTTTCATTACCCCTATCCAGGTATCAAAACAGCCATCATATTGGTCTTTATAGCATCTTCGTTTCTCTAAAACCCTTTTGGACTTTTCACTGCGTTCACTGGTTCTATATAGCCTCGTAAGGAATTTTTCCAAGGACCTGTTCAGATGTTCAAAGGCTGTGGCCATTGATGTTGCGTCCCTTGAATGCCCCACGTGATCATCTTTGCCCCCTGATAGAGGCTCTGGGTTTTCCCTCCTGCCCGAATCGCTGGGATGACTTCTTCCTTGATTGGCATGATTCCAGTTCATGGAATAATATCTCCCAGTCGCATTTGTGTCTTGCTTGGGTCGTTCGTTTGAGGTCGGTCTGTTGCCAGTTGAACTTCCTCTGATGTTTGGGTCCCGTGGCCTATTGTCCCCTGTGGCATTGCTGGATGAACTGCCCCTTCCTCTCGTGGACCCATATGTCCTTCTTCTTTTGGGTTGTTCTTTGAAGTTTACTCTCGGCTCTCAGCTGGGTTCTCCTGAATTCGTTTCCCCATTTCTCGATCCACTCCTGTTTCCTAGGAGCCCATCCAACCTATCCATGATAGCCTGATTTCGCCTCTCCATCATCGCGTCTACCTTCTTGTCGAGAGTCCCAAGAGTCTGCTCTTGTTGAATTCTCAACATCTACAAGTCATCTCTCAATCGTAACTCTTTTTGCTCAGCTTCGCTCGTATTTCGTGAAAAGTTTTTGGCCAAGTGTTCATCCGTTCTCTCCTTCAAGCGTTTTTCGCTTCTGCTAATTTCTTGTCTGTTGCGGTTGATCTCTTCCCGCGGGCTTTATCTCTCGATGTGGAATGCCCTTTCTAGTTCACTCATTCTTAAGGACATCTGTTCATTCTGTTCTCCTATGCTGTCCACTATGTTGGTCAAGCCTTCTTCGATTAATGCTCAGCTGTCCACTACTGGCGTCACAAGTGGTGGTGTCACCCAATCGGTTCCTGGTAGCTTGGTGCTGGTCGAGACTCGAGTCTTATTTCTCCGTCTCGACGTCTCTTCATAATCTGCTTCTGGATCCGCTGGTGGGTTACACAGCCCTGTGTTTCTGTTCCTCCCTTGTTGCACTTCCGAATTTGTCATGTTCACAAAATCTCCTGACTGATTTATTCTTTTTGTGGTCTTGCTCATTATCCTGACCACACCAAATCGGTCTGTGGAGCCAGTCTTTCTTTTGGTGTATGCATCGTTCTCCAGAGTCGAACTATTGAGGCTTATTTGAGATTCGAAGTCATCTTGTTCGTCATAGTCCTCCTCCTCTTTCTAGGTTTCTGCTTCATCGCCTGCGCCCGTTCGCATATTAAATGGAAAGAAATTTCCCAAGGTGATCTTCACTTTTTCTGAAAACGAGTAAGACTTGCCAGTTTTTCCGTCACCACATGCATCATAGTGTTGCCAGTGGGTGATCTTGTAGTTGCCAAGTTTTCAGTAGAGATGTCCGACAGTTCCGACATCTCTTCTCGGTCTAGAGTCCCGGTGGAAGTGGCAAAATCTTGGATTGTTCTACCGGAGTAGATTCACTCGCCAATCGTCTGTTTCCATTCCCTCCCGGTCCGTGTCCCTCCAGATTCTCATATATGGCAGGGTCCGGATGAACCTCTACTTCTAACTGTGCCTTCTGTCCTTCTGAGAACTTTTGACTCCTGATTTCAACCATTCAGCCTGAAACGTTTTTTCCTTTGTTGGTCCGGGTTCGTGCGATCCTTTCCACAAAAGGGTCGTTCATTGCCTTTCTTTGTTTCTCTGGTATGAATTTCTTAGAGCTATCACTTAGTTTAGGTATCCTTGACATTTCTAGACTCATTTTCGATTTATCACTTCTTATTGCTTATAAGCTCAATTCGATTACTAATGTCCTTATTGATTGACTACTAATAATAATAACACTGCACAAAAGTTTCACTTAAATAGTGACCACGAATCCTGTATGTTATAACAGTACAGCGTGAATACAATTTATTCACCATGATCGGTTATTGGTTTTATAGGTATGAAGTTAGCACAGTCTGATGATATCAATACGTTTAAAAGATAGTGTACTCACTACCTAATCAAGAACAGATATCATTGATTTAAAACCAAAAGCGAAGGAAGATAGAATTATTTTCAAAGAAAAATGTATGTGTTTTGTACTCTCAGCCTCAATACAATAGTCAAACTTGTTTCTAAAGAAAGAACTTTCCCTGTTCAGTGCCGAACTTAACAGACAAAACTTGAAAGCAGTAATTTTCTCAAGTAGGCATCTATTGAACCCACCGAGTCCTGTGTTAACTATCTGCCTTCGGATTGCCTTCGGATCTAGACCTACTAAAATCCTCAAGGCAGTCACTTTTCCAAAAAAAGATCTGGATTTTAATCCACACAAATTAGTGACAAACTCTTGTTCATTTTAGACTTAGTGTCGCGAATATCCGGGTTTAGACCTGTTTTGTTTTATTCTGGTCTTTTTTAAAAGGCAAGTTACCAGTGCAGTCACTGGTTTCTACCCTGACACCTAATGATCTAATATTCTTTAACATTTACTCTTCTTTTGTCTACTTAAGTTTTGACAAAAGTAGGACCCCCTTCCGGATTGGCAAAATTAGGACCCTTCCGAATTGACAAAATTAGGAACCTTCCGGATTGACAAAAATAGGACCCTTCGGGATTGACATAAAATAGGACCCTTCCGGATTGGCAAAAAGGACCCTTTCAGATTGGCAAAACTAGGACCCTTGCGGATTGGCAAATTGGGACCCTCTCAGGTTTTGCGAAATTGGGACCCTTCCCGATTCGCAAAGTACGACCCTTCCGGATTGGCAAAATTGGGACTCTTCCGGTTTGGGATCTTTTCCGGGATTTTTAAAAATTTCACCCGAAACCCTTCCCGGTACGGTCTCCGAGTCTATTATGCTATGTGAACTAACTAGGAAGGGTGTATTCCGGCCTTAGACCCTTCCGGATTGAAGCTAAGCTGCTTATTTGACAATTCTCCTTAACTGTGAAGGTTCTTAAAACTAGCTTAGTCTTGACTCGACTACCGTCTTATTGGTTCCTTAGCCCTCCCTTTTTCTTTTTGTATAGAACAGTGTAAAATTGCCTTACTCAACCGTTCCTAGCCTTTGGTAGGGGTTTAGGGGCTTTCCAAAAAAAAATACAAAACGTGAAGGGTCTACCTTCACAAATTGGTATTTTTTGCTAAAAACAACCTTGAAAATTTGTAACGCTTTTTTCGGATAATTGTAGGCTCTTTGAGTAAGCTCACCTAATTTGTGATCTAGTGGTACTAAGATAAACTAGATCTGTCCAGTAGTTTTAAAGTTATTAAGCAAAACTTCTTTTTTCTAAGGTTCAAAATTTTTCTCACTTATAGGTTCCGCTTAACTTTTTTTCGCAATTCTTATCTTTTCGACCTAAAATTTATTGATCCGAGCTCAAATGGCCTATAATCTTCTAGTTCAATGCAAAAAAGTCTATCTAAAACGTTCCTCCGGTTTGATGAATCCACTGAACCAAACACGTTAAGTTCGATTTCACTGCAACCCGGAAAGTTATTGGCAAACGGGTTTTGAAGCCTGTTGATTCCCTAGTGAACATTGTCCGAACAACACTTTTAATTGTCCTAACCCAAAAACTTCAAAAGTTTTTCTTCTTTTCTAGCGTTTGGTTTTTTCAAAAATCAAGAAAGTTCGATTTTCGAGCTGAACCGAACCCATTTGTTTCCAACCATTTCCGAACTAAAGTTAAGCGGTTCCACTAATTGTACTAGTACAGTTAAGATGTAACTCACTAAATCAGCGCTTTTTTCCATTTCAAAAAACATCGACATCTCAAAAATCGCGATTTGTGGGGGATCAAAATATCACTTTTTTGACCCTAAAAACCGGGATGCTTACTGCGTTTTCCACTGAAAAACGGTATAGGTGTATTAATATAGGCTGTATGGATCTCATTACTATTAATTTTATACCCCTCCGGGTTTGTTCAATATCCGAATTAAGGCGCTTAACTCGGAAATTCGCAACTCGGTGGAGGGTCACTTCAGTGCAGTCACTGTCGAGCCCCCCACAGATTTACATCCTAATTTTTTTTTACCAAAACGGATACAAAACTTGTTAACGAAACCCAACACTCGTTTTTTTTGTCCTTGGTTCCCTTATTGTTGCTCCTTGCACTGCTTGCCGAATCAGTCTTCTGCTCTAACCCTGCAGTACAAGCACCAGAAACGGGCCACAAATTTGATCGTAAGGATCATGACTGATATAAATGCCTGTAACAACAATATATCTAACAACAGCAAACTGACTCAGGACATCTCCAGGAAGCTAAAAATTTATAAAGCACGGTTTGAGTTCTCCTCTCGAGACCCCTCCGGATTCTGGAAGCCGGGCAAATAACGCTCTTACTTCTTACAGGAAGTCTGGACACGCCGTCCCAACACCCTTCCCAATTCTCGGGATTCGGGTTGTAACGATTGTGGCTGCACAATTGTTAAAACTCGGAATGGTTGTTGGTCACAATAAAATTCTTATTGTTCGTATTTCTCGTCTGACTCTTCTCTGTCTAATTTTAATGTTGTTCTGTTTCAGAATACTGTTCTTCTGTTTTCGCCGTTTTCAGTGTGTGCATAATTTTGACGTTGTCACGTGTCTTTCTTTTCAAACGAACCTAAATTTTTTATGTGAGCTCAAACTAATCCTTCCTCGTTCGTTAAAATGCACGATTAACACCTCTAATCCATAAAAACCGCCAATTGTCCCATTCAGTTGCATCATTAAAAATTCGAATTTTGACCTTGCATATTCGTACATTCTGGTCGAATGGCACAAACTCGCTCATAACTAAAGACATGCCACGACCTTGAAACTTCGCTACAACTGAAAAGTTGAAAAATCAGAACAACAATATTCGTTGAAACAGACAAGTCAAACGAGAAATAGCAACGAACAAAAACGCATTTCACGGAAGACCATTCCAAATTGTAACGATTTTAACTGTACATTCGTTACCGAAAACTTCCCGAGAACTAGGAAGGGTATTGGTACGATTTGACCATACTTAGACTCAGCCATGAGCTCACAATTTGTGCATGTAACTAAGTTAATCTGAGCGTTCTGACCGATAGCCCAAAACAGTAACGATTTTGTCAACCCTATGTTAAACGGACCACACAAAGAACTGGCTTTGGCAGAGACAGTTAAAAGCATGAAGAGCTGTGTTTAGACGCTAGCCAGTCGTTTCACAACCTAGCCTTATTTTCCGTCGATATATACTTCCGGGCAAACGTTACAACACATACAATATGGTTCTTAACCATCATAATAAAAAGTAAGCCAATCACAGTTGTTTTCTAAATTACTATTAGGATTAAAAAACTTCTGTCCTCTAAAATTAATTAAATAATTTTAAATTAAATTAACTGGAACAATCTGAGTCATAATTTTTATTTAGAGAAGTACGTTTCAAACAAAAGACCAAAAAAATTTTGGGAACAATTTTTCAGTGTTAACTCCCTGCTCCTAAGCTCATCGCCTGTGTTCAAGCTCGGTTTCTCTTTCCTGATATGTATTGCCTCTACTTTTAACAATTTTGTTTGGTTCTTTGAGCTATCTATAATTTCCCAACTAAGATCTGCGCGATTTCCCTCAGGTTGGCATTGCTGAAGATGAAGGCCTACCGGTAAGTCTGCTTTCTTTTGTTCCTCAATTCTTGTGGTCAAATGTCGAACAGTTTGTCCGACATACATGGAAGTCCATCCACTACATGACAGCTTATAAACCACTTTTGACTTGACATCATTAGAAAATGCTGACTTCAGTGATAAACATGTTTCAGTGATTAAACGTGTTTCTATTTTTTTTGTGGTGAAAACTACATCAACTTTAGTTAAATTTCGTTATCTATTAGCAAAATATTACCTGTTTATTGCACCATCAGTAATGGAGCGTCAGATCCTTTGGTGATTGAGTGGACAAACTCCTCTCACTATCCAGGGGCTTGCCCTTATCCTCAATGATTTTGCACAGGGCGTCTGCCGCCACTTTGCGGACCAATTTTTAGGGTACTCATTTGTCAGCCATTGCGCCCTATCAGTTTCCATAGCCTTATCAAATGTACTCCTAAAAAACATGTGTGCAGCGCCTTGGATAACACTACGCTTTTTTTACTGAGTTGGAGCGCAGCTTCTGTAGTTCACTATAGTCCCAGTATCTGTTAGCTTTTGATACAAATTGCAAGTTACCCCCTATTCTGCGATACATTTTGTTCAAATCCAGAAACGGCAAGTTCCCCTCCGAACTAGTTTCCTCTAGAGTGAACTGCAGGTTTGAATTAAAAGAGTTGGCGGCATCGAGAAGACAGCTGGGCTCCCCTCTGATTTTTCTAACAATGTCATCCACATACCTGAGGAACCATTTCATTTGGAGAGTATCCTTCCTCTTGTTCTTAGCGCGGCAGCGGCTTTCACAGTATCAGAATATCTCGGTGATTGATGCGTATACATCATCAGATAATTTTCCGCATTTTAGATGATACCAGTTTCGGCTGCTCTCGCATTCAATCCCCTTTGATCTATATGTGACTTTCCTGCTGCAACATGGGCACAAACCGTTTTTGTCATTATTTTGCTGTAACTCCGTTCCCATTATGAAGCCTCTGCGCCGAGCAATCTGATTTATTTGGAGTGGTTCGACTGTACGAAAGAGCAGTTTCTGTGATTAACGGGCTTATTTGACAAAAAAGCGAATTGGGAAGGGTCACTTTTAGTTGATATGCTTATTTTTAAAATTTCGTTCGAAAAGAAAGAAACATGACCATTTTTAATTTCGAGAAAACTGAGACACAGCAAAGATCAGAACCGTTTGAAGAACCGTGGTTTTTGCTTGTAGAGAAAAAATGCGACATCAAAAGATGGAACTATCCAGAAAACAAGGAACTTTCCGAGATCTAACGATTGTGCTGTTACATTCGTTACCAGAAAAATTGAATGAATGGGGAAGATTGAAAATGAAGGCAGCAACCCTTTCTGGTCGGGATGAAGATGTCTCTCAAGAATTTTGAAGAAATCGGAAGGGTCTTGAGACACGCTCCCGAACTCTAGTTCTTACAACTTTTAGATTTGCGAAGTACCCTGAAATTAAATGATAACATCTGTTTTCAACTTCAGGCTATGAGAAGCTAAGAATTAAAGAAAGCAACCATCTATCTGCGACGCATAGGGTGATTTTCTTTACTGTACAAAAACAATAGTAATATGGTAACTTAAGAATGATATTGTATCTACCCCGTTTTTAGGAATGACCTCGTTGTCTGGGGATGCTGAGACCCAGCCATGAGTTCACTATTTTGCATGCAACCAAGTTAGTTTGCGCGACTCGGCTGATATTACTTAAGCAGTAACAGCTCGTTGACCCGGTGTTATGAGGACCATTTCGAACTGGCTTCAGTAGAGACGGTCAAAAACACGTAGGGCTTTATCTTGACGATAGCCAGTCGTTATTGGATAAAATTTTACTTTCCGTCATTGTGGACTTTTCGAGCGCTGCTGGGTGTTATTCATATTTTGCGCCGAGAGGATGCTCATTTTAAGGCTCTTAATTGACTGCCAGGAGGGGTGGTCCGGAACGCGAAAGCCTTCCGGATTCCCTGATTTAGCTTTATAACCTAGTTAACAACAGAAATTCAGTATCGTGAAGGGGGAATTTGAGGTCACTTCGTTCCTTAAACGGTATAAAACCAATCTGACATCTGACCAGAATGGCACCAAAATGCATGGTATTATTGAAATTTTATAAGGACAGCCGAGTGAGAGAATTGGCAGTTTTGATGGATTAGCACTGTTAACTGTTAATCAAGCAATTTAACGAATCGTGAAAGGTTAATTTGTAGTGAGGAAATAATTTCATAAAATTTTGTTTGAAAAAAAAAAACGTCACGACCTTGAAAATTCGCCAACACTGAATACCGCGAAAATCAGAGGAGACCGTTAGTGAAGAAAAAAACGTGAGAACTATACCAAAGTTACAATTGAGACTGTCCGAATCGTAACGATTGTAATTGTACAATCGTAACCGAGCCATTCCCGAGAATTGGGAAGGGTATCGGGAGGATTTCACTACCCTTCCAGAAGGACGACAAGATCGCTCTTCGTCCGCATTTCAGAACCCGGAAGGGTCTCGGAAAGAAACTGAAACTGGATTTTAACCTCTTTTAGCTTCCGGATATGTCCTGAATTGAATCAAATAACATCGGTTTCAGACAATGAGAAGCTGGGAGTTGAGGGAAAGGGTTGATCCAATCTCGATGGAAATGAGGGTTTTTATCTACTGAACAAAAACAATAGTATTTCAATAAATAGTAGTAGCCCTGATTTTAGGAGTGACCTCGTGGTCTGGGGTTACCGAGACTCAGCCACGAGCACACTATTTTGCATGTAACTAAGTTAGTCTGCGCGCTAGCCCAAAACAGTAATGCCTTTGTCGCCCGATGTTAAAGGACCACAAATAGAACTGGCTTTGATATAGAAGGTTAAAAGCAGGTAGAGCTGTGTTTAGATATAGCCAGTCGTTTCATAACCTAGCTTTATTTTTTGTCGATATGTACTTCCGGGCAAATTTTACACAGAAGCAAATCATGATATTAAAAAATCAAACAAAAACAGTGCAATATCGAAAAAAAAAATAACTTATTGTGTTTTCCTTGTGCCTGTACTGTAGGGTTATCTAGGCACGTTAATGTTATTTTTCAATAAATCTGGAGGGGTAGAGTGTTTGAAGATCACGACCAATCCAGCAGTGGGAAGAGCGACAGGAAAGGTCACGAGAACAACAACAAAAACTGTTAGGAATCGTTAAATAAATTTGTATCCCTTTTGGTTCAGAAAGTACGATATTGATCTGTGGAGACTGCACAAAGTGACTTCTCACCGAAATGCGAATTTCCGACTTAAGAATCATAAGTCGGACATTGAACGGACCCGGAGGGAAAAAAACGTTTTTAGTACTACTACTTATACTAGAATTGTTATTATTATTTTTCTGTTTTTCTGACAATGAGATTATCAACAGACCAAAGCTTTTAGGATCAAAACCGCATTTTTGGGATATCTCGATTTTTAAAACCGGTAAAAACCACCAACTTTGAGGGTTACATCGTAATTTAACTATTATAACTGGGGGAACCATTCGGAATTAGCTTCGATATCGTTGGAAGAAAATAATTGTCGCATTTCGATTTCTGCGATTTTTGAGAACCAAAACTACCCAAAAGAATTCGATTTTTTTAGGTGATCGTGATAAAAATTAATGTTTGCGTTACGTACACTAGTTAATCAACAGATTTTATATTTCGTTTACCTAGGGTCTTGCAGATCTGAGATAAATCGGACTTAACGTGTTTTTGTGTTTGATTTGGCGGATTCATCAATCCGGAGGGGTCCAAATTTAGTTGTTTTTCGCAATTTTTTTCGGCCCAAAACTAATTCCATCAAGTTTTTCGCGCTGAACTAGTAAAATATAGGCCTCGTGAAGTCAAATCAGCATCAAAAGACAAAACAAGCGAAAAAAATATTCAGGCAAAACCTATTTGTTACCATAAATTTGAAGTTCAGCCGAAACACGTTTCGATCAATAACTCAAGAACCACTGAACAAATCCGGTTCAATTTGAAACCGGAAGGGTCCCAATCCAGAAAGGTCCCATTTCGCCAACTCGGTGGGTACATTTTTTTTCGTCCCAACCCAGGGGGGTCCATTTCTACCATTCCGGAAGGGTCACTATTTTTCTGATCCGGAGGGGTCCTTATTTGCCAATCCGGAATGGTCCAATTTTGCCTAACCGGAAGGGTCCCAATCCTGAGGTGTCCCATTCCGCCAATCCGGAATGGTCAAGTTTTTTCGTACCTACCCGGAAGGGAAGCTATGTGAAGAAAAAAAGGAAACAACGAATGATCCCTTTTTGGAAAAGATCGAGAAGACTCGGAACTAGAAGGGTAAGAAAGTTTCAGGCGGAATGGTTGAAACAAGCTGTCAAAAGGCCTCGGAAGAAGAAAGGGCAATGTTGGAGTCAGAGATCCATATAAACACCACTCTTGATGAGAGTTGAGTGGGTCGTGTAACGAAAGTAAAGGTGAGTAGGTTAACAAGCGAGTTTATTCCAGTAGAACAAGATCATGATTTCGCAACTTTTATCGGGACACCTGATCGAGAGGAAACGTCGAAACTGTCCGACATTTCGGATGAAAACTCAGCAGGTGATGAAGTAGTCACCCAAAAAGAGACGGAGGACAATGAAGAAACTGAGGACTTTGAGTCTCCAATTAGCCTGAAAAGTTCGGCTCTTGAAAATGAGGCATCCACAAACATTAAGAATGGCCGTTTTGATCAGTTTGGTGCTTTCAGAACCATAAACAAGACTATTGATGGATAAAAACAGTCAAGAGAGCACATGACAATTACCAACTCAGACGTAAATCAGGAATAACCAGGGTCACAAGGTCAGGGACCACATTAGTGTAGATACAGGCGTATTACGAAGGGACATCGAAACGAGGAGGTAGGACACGAGTTTTGACCAGCCCTTAATTGCCTGGAAGGAACAAAATGACTTCACTTTTAGTAACCCCATTGGTGGACAACGGGGCATGAATGGAAGAGGCCTTGACCAGGGTTGTGGATAGTCAACAGTTGTCAATAAGAATGATTGAACCAGAAAAAGCAGTTCATGTTGAGGGGAAAAACCTGCGGGATGAAATAAACCACACCAGACAGGAAGTCAGTAGAAGCGAAAAACGCCTAAAAGAGTACCTGGCCAGGAATTTGTCGCGAATGAAAAGGTAGGCTGAGGAAAGAGAGAAACGATTGAGGAGTGACCTGGAACAACTTCGAAGTCAAAAAGATCAGACTTTTGATTCTCTCGATACAAGGACAGACGCGATGTTGGAAAGGCACACTCAGGCTATCCAGGACATATTGAACGGTCTCCTGGGCGACAGGAGCAATTCTAGGAGTAGAAGAACACACTCGAGAGTGGCTAGCTGAGAGCCGAGAGTAAACTTCAACGAGCATTCAAACAGAGGGAGTACCTCTGGATCCACACATGGAAGGGGCAACTCATATAGCAACGCCACGTGAATAAAAGACCAAGGAATCCAACGAATATCAGAGGAGGTCCTATTGGCAGCAGACCGATCTCGAGTGAACGACCTAGGCGAGATGCAAATGCGGATGGAAGAAGTAATTCCACGAAGTCGAATCACTCAAATCCAGGAAGTTCTCAATCTAGCGATTCGGACAGGAGGAAAACTCCAGAGCCTCAAGCAGCAGACGTGAACGACCAAGCGGGACATTCGCGAGATGCAACGGCAAGGGCCACGACGTTTGAGCCGCTGAATAGGTCCTTGGAAACGTTTCTGAATGAACTGCGGAATGGCCAAAAAGCAAAACCAGCAGACACTGCCGAGAAAAAATTCGAAACCCTGATCTGAAACGGATGACGGCTAGTTGATCTATATTTTCGGAATACCCCTCGCCAGTTTTGCCAGAGATTGAGTATTTAAGAGGCAAGATAGGTGAAGGAGAGTTTGAGTTGCTAGTGGCAGTTTTAAATCGGAACGCGGACGTTTTTTCAAAACATAAGCCGCATATTGGTTGTTAAAATTTCGTCGAGCATGGAATCGAACTACAAGAAGGCGCCGTTCGCCACAAGGAGCGCGCAAGGCGCATGAATGAGAGGCGTGCCGAGCGGAAAAAGAAATGACGGAACCTTCAAAGTCACCTTGGACTTGTGGGTTGTCATGCTAAAAATAAAGGGGGCAGTTAAAACTCTGTTGCGACAATCGCTACCTGAACGCGGTAACCATACCAGGACGCCTACCGGATACCACGCACATGCGAGAGCATCTTGGATACGAAGCAGACGTGACTGCACATCTATATCTGCGAGACACAGAAGAAAGAAGATTGGAGGAACAGGACTACTAGACACAAGGGAAGTAGTCAGTGTAATGCCGATAAAGACATGGGAAAGTATGGGCTTCGCTGGGGAGGACCAGATACCGAGGAATTTAAGATTAGGAGCCGACAACCGCGGAGCCATCTATGTGACCGGGAGAACTTCTATTACAGTTCTACACAAGGGAGGAAGGAACATTTGGATGAGTTTTCTCGTCGTGGAGATCCTGGACAATTCGGATCAACTCATCATGGGACGTGACTTCATCAGGAATTTCAACGTGATGGCCGACCCTAATAATGGATTGATAGGGATCAGGAACCCAGGCAAGAAGTATGTTAAGCGACCAGTGAATAGGATACTAACTGATGAGAATAAAATATCAATTTTTTTGGATGGAAAAGTAAAATTACAGCCTAAGCAGGCAGTAGTAGCGATCTTTATGATGGGAAATTTGAAACCATTGAGTACTAATTAGAAGGTGTGCGCGGTAGCGAACCCAAACAGTTCGAGTTCAATGGTTCTAGATCGGGCATTCTCCGTCACACGAAACGGGCTAGGTGTGAGTGTTTTGTTGAACACAGTGGACTCAACAGTTTTAATCCAGCGTAAAAGGAAGCTAGTTTACGCTGTGCCAATGAGGATGGACTACGAAAAGCGCGAAACGTGAGAAGGATTGAGTAAAAGACTGTCCAACCAATGCAAACAAAGATTTGGTTTAAAAAGGAAAAATGAATTCAAATCTGTGAACAAAATATTTTCTATAAGATCCAAAACGGATGACGGCTAGTTGATCTATATTTCCGGAATACCCCTCGTCGTTTGAATTAAAGTCTGACAAACCAGTTTTGCCAGAGATTGAGTATTTTAGAGGCAAGATAGGTGAAGGAGAGTTTGAGTTGCTAGTGGCAGTTTTAAATCGGAACGCGGACGTTTTTTCAAAACATAAGCCGCATATTGGTTGTTAAAATTTCGTCGAGCATGGAATCGAACTACAAAAGAAGGCGCCGTTTGCCACAAGGAGCGCGCAAGGCGCATGAATGAGAGGCGTGCCGAGCGGAAAAAGAAATGACGGAACCTTCAAAGTCACCTTGGACTTGTGGGTTGTCATGCTAAAAATTAAGGGGGCAGTTAAAATTCTGTTGCGACAATCGCTACCTGAACGCGGTAACCATACCAGGACGCCTACCGGATACCACGCACAGGCGAGAGCATCTTGGATACGAAGCAGACGTGACTGCACATCTATATCTGCGAGACACAGAAGAAAGAAGATTGGAGGAACAGGAATACTAGACACAAGGGAAGTAGTCAGTGTAATGCCGATAAAGACATGGGAAAGTATGGGCTTCGCTGGGGAGGACCAATGTGCATGATATCTCATGAATGAGAGGCGTGCCGAGCGGAAAAAGAAATGACAGAACCTTCAAAGTCACATTGGACGTGTGGGTTGTCATGGCTAAAAATAAAAGGGGGCAGTTAAGATTCTGTTGCGACAATCGCTACCTGAACGCGGTAACCATACCAGGACGCCTATCGGATACCACGCACAGGCGAGAGCATCTCAAGTTTGGGCGATAGCAGTTTTTCACTACACTGGACCTGAGTTCTGCCTTCTGACAGGCTCTTCTGAGAAAGAAGGACAGAGAAAAACCTGAACTTGCATGAGAGTTGGGCCTCTATCAGCCAAAGAGGATGCCTTTCTGCCGGTTCAATGCCACGAATTTTCAAAGGTTGATGGCTCAGGCTTTGACCAGCAAAACGAAGATGTATGGGGATCTCTTAACGTGTTACATGGATGACGTAGTGATAGCGACACCCACCTTGGCAGAACACATCGACAGACTCGACGAGGTCTTTGACTGCATGAAGAGAGCTGACATGCATTGAAAACCCTCAAAATGTGAGAACCTTAGGGACTCAAAAATGTTCCGGTGAAGAATGGTAGACAGGCATGGCGTGAGGCCGCATCTGGATGTTGTGGAGGCCGTCCTAACATGGAAGGCCCCCAGGACGGACACACAGCTTATGAGCTTGCTAGGATTTGCGAATTATTATAGGGAGTTCATAAAAGGATACACAGACGAAGTTTACCCGATGCAGCAATTTATGCGCATTAAAGGGAAGAAGTTTGAATGGAATGAAAGAGCGCAGGAAGCCTTCGAGAAAAAAAGCGGGAACTGTGCGAGACAACAGTGCTTGGCATGCCCTCAGAGAAAAAATGCATGTTCGTTTTCGACACTGATGCTTCAGTGGTAGCCATTTCAAGAATAATGCATCAGGGGCAAGAATGGGTTCGGAGAACAGTTCTCCGTCACATTGCATATGGCAGTAAGGTGTTGAGCGACACTGAGATGAAATACGGTGCACCAAAAGCGGAAATGTTTGCGTCAATCGATGGTCGTTTTGGATGGCTACCACATGATAATCCATCACAGGATGCGTGATAAGCATCAAATTGCTGACAACCTCAGCAAGAAAACTGAATTTTTTGAAAGATTGGATCAGATCAGGCGGAAATCAAGGAAGGATTCCCTTTTTTTAAACAGAGAGACTTTCGAAGCAATTTCCTTGAAGATATTGTTGGATAAGTCAGGACATCCAATTCGGGCACACAGTGAATTACGAGAAAGCGGCAGAAAATAAGATCTTATCCAAAAGGGACCCGTTGCCCTTGGATCTGTTGATACGTTCAAACTTGGTTCAACAGGAGCTCTATCGCTGAACATAAACAGCATCTCATTGCTGGATATAACGGTGCAGGTCACACCAGAAGTCATGTGGATGCTGGTCGGATTGTTGGAGAGAGAAGTGACTAGAGATGACCCTGAATGGAATGGGCAGCAGCCATGGCATTGCTGACAATCAGTGAGATGTACGGATAAAGCAATCAAGACGCCAGCTTAAAGAAAAAAGAAAACGAAAAGGATTGAAGGACAGTAGTTCAGAAGCTACTTTTCTCGATTCCTCAAAGCTTTCTGATAAGAAAATCTTACAAGGAAAAAGAACAGGAGATCGGGACTCAGAAGAAGACTGTCACCTTTGTGCAGCCCGATCAAGAAATGATAGAAGTCGAATAAATAATCCGCAACAAGAGAGTTTGTCAGAGGAGTCGGATGTTGAAGAAAGTGGATAGGTATATGGACAAGACCAGGCGGATAAAGATTTATCCGAGGCGTTTAGATGGATGAGTAGAAAGTGCACATCAGAATCTGCCATGGAAAAATGTTTCACGACAGACTCATCTGTCGATAGCATCTCGACGAAATCAGAGATTGACACATGCTCAGACAGGAACTCGAGCACGGGATCAGAATAGTCAGAGTTGGCGATCCACTCCTAGCTGGCGGAGACTCGAGCAACAGACTTGGACAGGGAAGTGTATCAAGACCTGGTAGTGATCGCTACCTGTTCCCGTGTGAGAAAGACTTTGATAACGCGGAAGTTGACCTGGAGATGATAGGGGCGTCAAAACTTTCGATGAGCCTTTGATCGCAGCAGGAAGCAGTCAGGACTGACTTTCAACAGTTCAAACAATAGGCAGAGCCATTGGCAAAGATTTGGTGTGTCAAGATGGAAGATGACGCGCATCAGCGCAGCGCGATGAGCTAAACAGTCACTTGAGGGTCATGAAGACATACTTGAAGGCTAGATACAAATTCTTGGACACACTAACAGCGCAGAGAACTGACCGCATGACAAGTAGCTTGAAAATGGGGCACCAAACAAACCAGATCTGGAAGAGGATAGTTACCGAATCTTCAGACAATACTTTCTGCAGAAAGAGGGAAGGTTATATCTGAACAAGGATGGGTCGAACGTTAGTCTATCAAACCGAACTGTTCTTCAGGTCACATGATCAGATGGGCCATCAAGGAATCGATAACGACTACCATAGAGTCTTGAAACGCTTCGAAAGGCATGCGCAAAATGGGTTACAGCATGTGGACCATGCCAACACGTGAAAGATCCTATGAAATTGCAATTCCTAGTTCAATGAGGTGGTGCATATCAATCATTAGAAGATCAGTGTGACAGATAATGGCTTTAATCAGGTTCTAGCGATGGTTGATCACTTCACAAAGTATGCTGAGGCCGTGCCCTGCATAATTGCATCGGCCGAAGAGACATGGGATCATCTGCCCAATATATGAAGAGCTCGACATGGACGCCCGATCACATTCCAATTAGACAATGCTTTTGTAGGAGAGCTTACTAAGAAGCTCATGAGACGTTCTCAAGTAGCTCAGGCTTATTCTACGACGTACCATCCTCAAGCGAACGGCTTAGTGGAAAAACAAAAATGGACTATGTTGTCGATGTTGAAGGTGTTAAGTTCCCGATACATGACTGATGGGGATAGATATCTGCCACAAATGATGATTGCTTATAACAGTACGCAACATTACACCACAGAACTTGGTCCGCACATGAAGTTGACTCGGCCTGAAAATTATTTGCCTTTGTTTTTCTTTTATCCACAGTTTGACGAAACAAAACATCGCCACAAGTCTATGTCAGGGATGTGATCAGACGTCAGCAAGAGGTGAATGATTTATGTAGACGCAATACGCAAAAAGCTTAGACGAAGCAGATGAAAGGTTTGACAAGAGGGCAGCTGGTGCAAAAGCTTAATCAGTGGGAGACCACGTGTGGGTTTTTCAATTTGTTATACCACCGAAAGGAACAAAGAAACTCCTGAAGAAAAGGAGGAGACCGTTCATGATAACGAAATGCATCAGCATGGACATTTTTACAGACTAATTTCCAGCAGATCTACGCATTTTGAAAATATTAAACCACATAACCCATCTACAGAAGTTTGGTGTATACCTGAGGACATGGAGGAGGGCAATTACCTGATGACGGATCCTGCATTTAAAGCCAAGGAAAAATGCACCAGGGAAAAGAACGACGGGAATGAGTAACTGGAATAAGGAAAAAGTCCGCCGCTGGACCTTGATCCTAATGAAGTAAGTGAGGTCGATGAGGAAATCTTACCCTTTGCGGAAAAGACTGGGAAAACCCCAGCAGAGAGAAGTTCCCAAGAACATGGAACCAGATCTAACCTTTTCAATGCAGACAAGACAAAGTGAAAGGACAAGACCCGCCAAAAAAAATAATCCTTATGGTGACGACTTTGTAGTGAACAGGATAGACATGAAAAAGCAGTAGAAGACCCAGTGAGTCTGGAGAAGATAACCGTGTCAGAGGATGTAGACATCGTCAAGGATCAAGACAAAGAGTGGATCGACGACCGGTCTGATCAGGTCGACGGGAATGAGGTACTGGAAGAAGGAACAAGCCCACCGCTGGACCTTGATTCTAATGAATTAAGCGAGGTCGACGAGGAAACCTTACCCTATGCGGAGGAAGACTGAGAAAACCCCCAGCAGGTAGAAATTTCCAAGAGGAACTGCAATTGAAATTCTACGAACAAAAAAGTGGAATTCAAAGTGGAATTCTACGAACAAAAAATGACGAACCTGCGCCTTAGGAAACCAGTGTCACGATTCAGGACGTGAACCGCGACAGCTTGAAAGGCATAAATAATGACAAATATGATCTTTTCTTGGTAGCCTAGGAAGGGTTATTCTTCATTCTTGCGTCCAACCTCAACTTAATATCCGGAATGCGATCGGCAGTGAAAAATTAGTTTAAAAAAATTAAAAATTGAGAGAGAAAAAGGTAAATTAGAAGCAGAAACAGATGAAGGCCCCAAAAACCAGATATAGGGAGAGTAGAGGAGTCATGTTTTAAATTGCGTGAACACTCAAGTAGCATTTTGCTAACAGATAGCGATTTTATATTTACTGATAGGACGTATGCGATAGCTATCACCGCGGGTAGGAGTTGTAGTGCAACCTTAGCCGCAGACTTTAGGAGAGAGTACAATAACAACGAGCAAATACCAGGCTTAGGGGTGTAGTAGTTTTGCCACCGGTGGCTTCGCAGATATCAGGGATTACTTATGCTTCTTGGTGAAGAGGGCGACGGAGAAGCAGCACGTGGACCCTGAATAATTGGTTTTGTCGCTGACTAGACTAAAAGAATCCTTGAAGAGAGGGTAGTGAAATTACTCTCGCTCCCGGTGTACGACCCAAGCAGAAGACGGCTGCATCCTCGGGAGCTGTACGCGCTGATACAAGTAATCTTTTCGGATACCAACATAGAAGTGTATCGACACAAGAAATATTATTTGAGTGTAGGTTGAGTATAGCTCGATTATTTTGTGTTAAATTGATATGATGCTATGGCATCGGATCTAAAGTTTGGAAGCGTTAGCGACCACGAACGCTCAAACAAAAATTTTACGAAAAGATCCAAAATATGGACTGTCCACTTTTAGATCAGATTCCAAGATTTAAGACTGAATTGCTTTTTAAAATATCTAAAGATCATTTTTTTTTATCCGACTGTTGTTAAATCGGTTTTAGTATGTATTTGAGCAATGTTGACAGACTAAGTACACACAAAACATCGCCAAAAGTATACGACAAGATCGACGACCCGTCTGAGCACAAAGTGGAATTCTACGAACAAAAAAGGACGAACCTGCTAGTTTTGAGTGGCTGGACGAATTGACAACAGACCCTTAGGAAACCAGTGTCACGATTCAGGACATGAGTCGCGAGAGTTTGAAAAGTATAAAAAATGACAAACATGATCCTTTCTTGGCAGCCCAGGAAGTGCCATTCTTCATTCTTGCGTCCAATCTCGATTAAAGTCCGGTATGCGATCGACGGTGAAAAGTTGTTAAAGAAAAAATAAAAATTGCAAGAGAAACAGGTGAATTAGAAGCAGAAACAGATGAAGGCCCTGAGAAACCAGAAATAGGGAGAGAAATAGAGTCATGTTTTAGTTTGCCGAGTGAACACTCAAGTAGCATTAGGCTTACAGATAGCGATTTAAAATTTTTTGATAGGAAGTGTGCGTTAGCTATCACCGCGGATAGCAGTTTTAGAGCAACATTAGGAGCAAACTTAAGGAGAGAATGCAAAAACATAGTGCAAAGACCAGGATAAGGGGTTTTAATAGTTTTGCCACTGGTGGCTTCGCAGATATCAGGGAAGTACTCATGCTTCTTGGTGACGAGGGCGACGGAGAAGCCGCACGTGGGCCCTGAAGATTTGGTTTTGTCCCTGACGAGACTAAGAGACCTCTTAAGGAGAGGGAGTGAAATTATTCTCGCTTCCGGTTTACGACCCAAACAGAAGACGGCTGAATCCTCGGAAGCTGTACGCGCGATACAAGTAATCATTTCGGATACGAACATAATTACTAATGTAATACAAGTAATCATGTTTTAACCGGCAGAGTGAACTCTCAAGTAGCATCATGTGTAACAGTCGCCTACTTAAGTCAAATGTGAGGTTAAAGAAAAAATAGGCCTTATAACCATTGGCTCAAGAGTCAGGGACACTATCTCTTGTGTTTTTCTACCTCAAACGGTCGGAGCCAATTCGGTTCACTTGCAACATGAGACAAAACCCTCGTTACAGCTCGAAGGCTACTACCAAAATACTCCAACTCTAGAAAATAAGAACGTCCTCATATTTAGGTCCCAAAATACTCAAAATACACGAACGCCGTTAAAAACAGGGTCGGAACAGTCAGTATAATTACTTTTTATTAGACAGTGGAATTTTGATCCATTTCAGATGGATCAAACTAAAACTCTCCCTATTTCAACATAACAAGTAAGAAACACACTCAAGAAAACTAAATTGGGTGCAAACATACCAGCACACTTGAGAATTGGAGTATCTAAATTAATCAGCAACTCTAGCCTTAAAGGTAATTAAGTTCTAACTCAAAGTCTGTAAGGAAAATGAGTTTTGACTTGAGAAATAGGTTTTTGGGGCTGGACCATTGGGAGAATTCAGTTTCCACCTTTCCACCGAAGGTTCACTCTGCTCTACTTCGAATTAATGTTCTCTTCTTTTGCAATCGTTCTGTCTCCTATTTCAGGATAAGACAGATCTACTCTAGTGTGATTTTATGTCTGGAAATTGCGAATAGCAAATGTCCGCTGCTTTTTTCAACCACTATCCTGCATTTGCACTTCGATTGTTCTGATCTTATGTTTCTGAGATATTCAGTTGTCGCGAGGAATTTGAGCATGACATGCTCAATTCGAATTTTTGAAAAATTCAACTTCAGCCCAAAATCACGTTGTTCGTATTGCTCAAGGTCAAACTTCCAAACATGACCGACTGGCACATACTCCCCGGACTTAAGATCGATGTCCTAATCGCGTGTTGCCGTCTGCCAGTGAATCCCCAGAATGTTGAGTGTTGCTCAAGATACAGTGCCAGTGGTCATTTACAGAAATTTGCAGCAGATACAATTTTATCTACACCCCAAAATTCACGACCATGCAAAATTGTGACACTATCGCTAAACAGCAATCAAAATCTGCATACAGCTGCACTGTATGCAAAATAAAAATTCTTTTGTCTTATCCAATCAGAAAATTGTCATGCAGCGTTTTGATTGATAAAATAAATATAGCATTTTAATAGCAATATTTCGTTTCGTTAAAATTTCTTTTCCGTGAACCCAGATTTCATTCGAGCTCACACTCGAGCCCCTTTCCTTCCCTCTCAAGACTCGAGAATCCCTCACTGAGCTCCCTGCTCATTTCGTGTTCCTTGCTTTTGAGGTGCTAGGCCCTGATGTGTTTGACACCGTGATCTGCCTCAGCAGCGCTTCCTCATCATCGGAGCTGATTACGATCTCTTCCCACGCTTTTAGTTGTTCGTAGGATCGCATCCACTTCCTCTGCTCTTGCATCCTCTTTGCCTGGTTTGTCAAACCCTTCTTTTTCGATTCCCTGTTCAAGCAAAAGGAGTTGTGTAGACTCAAGCTCACGTTCTTTGTCAAGTCCTCTTCCAGTATTGATTCCCTCGCCTTGCTATTATCTCTAGACACCATACCGACTTTTTTCTAACCTGTCGTCATCGCATTTCGGTGGGTCAGCAAAGGTCTCTTGAAGGCTTCCGGTCCTATCTCTGCTAGGAATTGTCGATATTCTTTCTGATGCTTCTTCATATGATCCTTCGTCACCATATACAACAGAGATGTCAGTGTCGCTCGAAACCACGGAGAAACCTTATGCGGTTCCACACGTGTCTGACCTCCATCGGTATGGCGAGCACCTTGCACGCAGTCTCAAACAACTCAAGTCTCTTGCGACTCTTCGACTCCCGATATTTCGTCACATTAATCTCGATCCATCGCAACGCCAAAATTGTGCTCACTACCATGATGGTCACCTTCTACCGATGATCGGGTAATCCGATCGACCGAATTTCTTCAACGTCCCATACCAGGCAGAGGTTGGCATGCTCCGGGTACCACAGCGTCTGTGCCAGACAATGGCATGGGCATTATCCATGCGTGATATCGATGCTCCGTAGGTTGCGCTCTCCCGAAGCTTCCAGTAGAGGTTCCAGTTCCATCAATTTTTCATGTGTTGTATCATTCTCCTCCTCGTTTGGGGCACTATTAATCGGGTTCCCGATTGTGTTATTTCTCTCGAAGTCACTCGTGTTTTCGCCCTACAAGCTCAAGAGTTATTCACCCCAGATTTCACTCAAGTCATCTCTTTGTTCCCTTGGTAGAGACCCCAGGATCTTCCTCAACAATCTGTGTGAACGGTGCGCGACATTCGAGCCACTCGTATGCACTTGGGTACTGAGAAGGCTTTGTCTATTAGTATCCTCTGACTAAATACCTCCACCATCGCCATGTGTAATGGGTAGTGGCTTCCACATAGCTTGGCCATTACTGATCCCACTAAGGACCTCGAATTTACTGGCAGACCGTAGGCTTAGCTCACGGGAAATCCCAATTCTGCCTCGAAGCCAACCTTCCACCCTCTGATGTGCTTCTGGGTTGTTTCCAACACCCCAGCCATGACTCTATGCTCCACACTGTCACTAAATGGTGCTCAGACTCCAGCATCTCCAGTGATTGTAAACTGCACATCATTGAGAAGAATCCTAGCGCCGTTGCTCTATTCACAGTGGTGTTCGTGTAACACTCAGCAACTATCTGCACTCGCTTTTATCTCTTTCTGTGATGTCGCCAAACCAAGCGACCAGGTCTTCTCCCTGGAAGACTGTATTCTGACACACGATCGTCCATCACAGGTGTGTCCGCCGCACCCACACGTCAGGTCAAGACAACTACCTGGTTCCATCTTCTTCACTGATCCTAGTTTGCTCGTTGCCTCGTCCGACACCTTGCTCTGAGGTAGGATCAGTTTGTGTATTACATTCAGAGTTCTCAAGTCTTCATCCTTCGTCGGTACTAGCCTCACTCGCTCCGTGACTCTTCAATCAAGCTTGCGTGGGGATGTGGGCACCAGGACGGCCTCAGCAACTTCCAAATCACTCCTAAATTCGTAATCAGCATTCCATCTCCATTCCCCATTTAAAATTCTACTCTCTTGTTCGAGTGCGGTACGCTTATCACCTTGGGCATCTTCCCAAAAATCAGGTCTAAACTCGGTTTTTCTCTTTTCACTGGATCAATCTCGATTACCTTCTCTGTCCAAAATTGTAACAGCTCCGTCACTTCGTGATTCCTGTGAGCACTCACGGCCTCTGAATCCAAGAAAGGGTTGTATGCTATCCCCATTACTCCAGACACATACTGGTACTCTCCCCGTTTGTTGGGTCTAACTTGGGTCTCCCCAGTTCCAACTTGTCGTGTGAGGTCAACTTCTCCAGTTCTATTCCCACCAAGCTCCATGCGAACATCAGCTGTCCCGCTGTTCTAACGAAGGGATTTGCCATCAATGGTAACACGGACGAGGGTGTTCTCATCGCCTCTTCGAAGTCATCCCGCAGTAATCTTTGCCAAGTTCGTTTCAGCTGGCTCTCCAGTTCTGACTTGTTAATCTCGGCTTTTTGCTGGGTAGCCCAGTTGCGACGCTTGTGGGACACTCCACGATCGAGTTTCTTGAGGCAGTCCTCCAGCTACTTCATTGTCTCCAGAGCCACCCACCAAGGTTGAGCAGTATTCCTCATCGCATTCTTCTCAAGAGGATCGCTGGCCACTTGTTTCCCAATTGCCTGGTGCTCACTCGAGATCCAGTCTTTGCCAACGTCTACCTCCCACGATTGTCCACTCGTCGAACCCCTTTTCGTGCTCGCCTTCTGAGGTCTGAATTCTTCTTCCGTTGCCACACTCGTCGAGGCTTCCTTCTCTTTCATCACCTCGGCCAGCTTCCTTGGTTCATCGCGCTAGAATTATGGGAGCCGTCTCCCTCAGTTTCTTCTCAGAGACCTCGTCCGTCGAGGTACTACTCAACTCTTTTACCTGCCTTTTCCTCTTTCTGGACCTCACACCTTTACTTGGGGGCGTCGCCACAACCATTACCGATTCGACTTCTTTGTCCCGGTTCAACCCTTCCAATTCTTGCCTCCCCCTTCTCGAGCCTTAAGGATTTTAATACCTTTAATCATATTACTTGTCTTAACCTTATCCTTCCTTAAATATTTTATCGTCAGTTTTTTGTTTCAGAGTAGAACTGTCTCTACATTCATCGTCTTTGGTCTGTGGTTCCGTTTCCCTCAGCTTGATCATCCTGCTCAACAACTCTTTTCTCGCCTTTTTATCCAATCCGGTGCACATCGTGTGGTTGTGTATTGCAGTTGTTCCCGGAAAATGAGCATTACTAACTCGGGATCCTTGTCCTTCCCGAAGATCACCGTGTTACTCATTTGTGCCCTCAGCGCCTCTTGTCTGTACCAGTTCAACGCCGTCCCATCTAGTACACTTATCAGACTCACGTGCAACACTGAGTTGCGGTGTGCCGCCACGAGCGGATCAGGAAAGGCATACGTCACCTCTGGACCATAGATACAGGTCACGACCTCGCCAAGCCCCCTAAATGCTCCCAGCGGATCATACCTCATGGCCAAACACAAGTCAGTCAATAGAGGGATGACACCATTCGCCTCCTTCAGCTCTTCTCTCGTCTTGGGGTACGTCTCTTCGCCAGTCAGGTACCGGGTTTGCATCAGAAGATACTCCACCAGCAACCTCTTCAGTCCGGCGGTGCACTTGTACGAATACGTCTCCGTGCTTGGGTGAGTCTTCCCCATTGACAGGGGTTCCCCATATTTCATCAACCGATGAAACGCCACCAGTTCCCCGTGAGTTAGGAGTACTATTGTCAGGTACCCATCAATTTGAAGTGTCTCCACACCTCTAGTGAACATGTACGCCGGACCCATGTTGAACAGATACCTGGGATAAACAAGGTACAGAGCCAGTAAGAGGTTTATGGGCATGTTCAGCAGCTCTTGCACGAACGCCTTTAATATGGTGTCCTTCTTATAGAACACCCTAGCCATGTACCTTTTCTCCCAACAAGGACTCAAGAATCTCAGGATCTCGTGATTCTTCCTCGTTCTCAGCTCGTCTTTGGCATGCTCCCTCCAGAATACTCCAATGGTGACTTCGTTTGCCGCTGTGACGAATCTCCCAACCGTCATCTCCCTACTCTCTGCCACCTCCAGCTGCCCCTCAAGAAATTTCCATATCTGCCTGACGAGATGTGGAGCATTCTCCTGCGTCTTGTTCGTAGCATTCTCGAGCCTTGGGGTCAGGAACGGCCACCTCCCTCTTTCCTGCGTCAGACGATATCCCATCGATTCTAATTGCATCTCGGCCGCAGCCATGTTTCTTCTTTCATTGCTTCGTCCACTTGCTTTGCTGGTGGATCTCGTGATTGTCAGGTCCATACCTCGGAACCATAGGCTGGCTGTTAGGTGGCTTATTATCGGATGATTGTCCCCAATCTCCGGATTGTATTTCAAATGTCGGGCGAAATTCGAAATCTCGAGTGAAAGGACCTCATCTACTACAATGAGGATGTCTGCCAACTCGTAGAATCCCCTCAAGGCACGAGACCCTCCGCCCATGCCGCTGCCAACTCCGACTTCAGAAGTCTCAAGTTCATCGGCTCCAGTCCACGATTGGCGGCTGCCATCAACACCCGCCACGCATTCCCTTCCACTATGAGGATCAAGATAGCGTATACAAATTACAATATAGGCGGCATGCTCGCGTACCCCGGGGACGTTGTAAACGCGCCCTTTGTCTTGGCTCCGAATCGAGAAGTCACACTCTTGTACCTCATTCATTGCCGCAAACAATGTCCGGATAGCTTCCCAGATCTTCTTGGGCGTCGGTGCATCACTTTTCAGATGTTCCAGAAACCCTGCCGCATGCAAGTGGTCATTCATTCCAGCAAATTGCAGCAGCTCCGTTTCGCACGGCATTTCTGACTTGATTGTCACAAACAGAGTCAGCATCTGGTTTAATTCAGAACCAGGCAGCAAGTATACTAGAGTTTCCGTCCAAAACAGCTAGCGAGATGTTCCCTCAAAATCCGAGCCCGCCACGACGATTACTCTGGCGGCTCCTGGATCCGATCGATCAGACACCGCCAATGTCTTGGCCAACAGTGCGTTCCCACAGGGTTTTCCGTACCTTGAGTCATTTGCTAATTTTGCGCCCTCGTAGGCAGCATCTGGGAGTTCCATGTCTTTTGGCTCCAGTAACTTGTCCACGCCTCTCAACTGCGCAAGAGTAGCCAACCTGATTCTGGCTATGCTTGTACGATGTTTGGGGGGGGGGGGCTCCACTATGAGCCCTGATTTCCCCAACAGCTTGAGTGGCCTATATTTGATCGGTCCCATTGTTGATTTCAGCGGAATCCAGGTCAGATCTGCCGTCTTCATCATCCTCGCTCTCGAGAAGTGCGCCTCATGGGCCTTCAACCAATCCACACAATGGTGCTGACTCAAGTCCTCATGCGACACATCCTTAAGTCCCGGGACCTCCGCCAATTCCTGCCTGCACTCCAGGTCCTCCAGATCCAGTTCCTTTATCCTCTCTAGATATCGCGTCCGGCTCGTCTCAGCCGGCCTCTCCTTTCTCTTGTCATCCACCACCACCACCACTCTGCCTCTTCGGGATCCATCGGTGTGGACCCCGGTTGGCGGGTCCGGCTGCTCCTTGAGCTGTCTCTTGAGTCAAATCTCGCTCCCAGGCCACTGGATAGGGGTCTAGTGGCAAAGAAAGGGGGTATAGGGGTGGACCAAGGGTGAACTGGGCCGTTTCTAGCAGGTCCGACTCTAGCCCAGTTATGTGCCTCTGGAAGACACCATTTAACCACTCTGAGCCCTTTGACCAGTCGAAGTGAATGCTATCCGATGACGCATCATCCGGGAAAGATCGTTCCATCATGTCGGCCACGTCCAACAGTCTAACGGGGAGCACGCTTCTCTGTTGTATCAGCCTACATATCTCATTGATAGTGCGCACCATCTCGTTCATCTCCATCGCGTGCTGATCGGTCTTCATGTTGTATGGTACAGTGCAAATCGTGAGTATCACAGGATCCAGATAAATCCTCAGCTCCTCAAGAATGCAGCTCATTTTCTCGTGCAGTCTCATCACCTTTCTTGATTTCCCTCTGGACACGTCGTTGGTTCCCATTATCAGAGTGACCGTATACATCTTAACCATGTCCAAATCTGAGGTGTTGCGGCTCCAGAAAAACTCAAGACTCCCAACTGCCAATGCGACTGGATCCGGGTCAGCACCCGAATCAGGCTGTCCCCTATGATTAAGTGGACCGCACCTTCTGGTATTCTCGGTTGTGCGTAATATTCGAATCATGACGGCTCCTCGACTAGAATATATCTTGCAGCTCCTTAAGACGCGATGAGCTCCCACTGATTTGGCTACTACCAGGAGTTGAACTCGGGGTATATCCCGGGGTATATCGGGGTATATCTCCAGACCGGGTCCGTCGTTCATGTGTTCTTGAGCGCTCGTTCCAGATTGAATCGTCCAATGGACCTAAGATTTTCATCTACCTCCATCCGCGACTCCGGTCTCGATCCTGCGGCTGCCTGCTCGGCGGTCTTCTTTGCCTTCTCTTTTTGCCTCGCAATTTCTCGTTGACGCCTCTGAATCTACTCCATTTCTGACTTCAGCTGCTCGCAGTTCGCCTCGTTTTCGCATACCTTCTGCTCTTGTTGGTACTCTTCCCTAATCATATTGAGATCACGTCTCGCCGGATCCCTCTCAAGGATCGCCTGACCCCTCTCTAGATTCGCCTGATCCCTTTCGACTATTCACTTCGTCTCTTTCCCTCTGGGCTCTTTCCAGTTCTCTCTTTAGACTGCTGAGGTCCGGGTATGCTTCCTCTGTCTGCTGGGACCGTATCATAGACAGGGGCCTGCTCGTGGATTGGGCTGCGGATCCTATCGGCCGTCTGGTAGGAAGTGGGAACTCTCCCGCACCATACTCTTTAGTGTTGTTCGATCAGGTATTCCTTGCTAGATCGAATCCCCTCAGGCCTCCATCAACGTTAGAGGATAGCCACCTCGTTTGCTCCTGGTTGGATATCCGCTCCGTGGTGTAGCCGACCATCAGCACTGCTTCCGTCGCTGACTCCCTACATTCACTCTGTGCTTCTAGCTGTAGGATGATATTTAACATCACCGCCAACCTCTCATCGACTTGAGTGTAATTGAGATCCCTCAGACGCTTGTACAGTTCGTCAATTGTGGGCCTCTTGAGCGCTGCAGGCATATATTTCCAGAAGCGATCTGCCATCGTCACTATATTCAATTTGATCTTACTGTTATTAAACTTGAGAACACCGTACCAGTTAAACTTGAGAACACCGTACCAGTTAAACTTTTGAATGTCGCCTGAGACCACTGATACAGTATTAGCTCTAGATATCTTTCTCTTCGTTGAGTGAGTGTTGCTTGGGTGTCAATTCAATTTTACAAATCAATCTGAAAATAAAATCCATTTTAGACTAAGATGTTCTGTTCCTAACCTAAGCCCCCCTCTTTATTGTGTTTGAAACATTATCCCTCCATCAATTTCACTAAAATAATTCAATCGTTAACTTTGAGAACATGCAGATTCATTTCATGTTTTAGCACCGCCAACTCTCTAAAATTTAATTGTCATGCCAATTACGTTAAAATCCATCTACCTGCTTCGCTCCCCCCCCCCCCCCTGTACCTAACACGTGACTCCCATATACCTAACTCGAGATCTCCATTGTCCGCCCGAAACTCCGGCGATACTCAAGTAGTATTTCTTGTGTAGGTGTACCATTGTCTCCGTTTCTGCGAAGACCACGTGTGGGATAGCGTATTATTCCCTTGGGTTCAACTTGCCCCTGTTTGGGTCATAGAGTGGCATCGAGATCTCCATGATCCCTCTTTCGACCATGAAGTCTCTCAGCCTCGTTAGTGCCAACATCACGTGTTCACGATCTATCGTGTTCTTTTCACTGATCCTCGTTACCAGAAAGCACAGTTATTTACCGGGAACTTGTGAAACTGATAGGGAAGCGCAGCCATTCCTCCCAACACCGGTCTCTGTCTAAATAGAAACTCCACGTTCTGATATTCTCTTTTGAAGTCGGCCTCTAGTCTCGATTTGATGCTCATGTCAGCCGTTATACATATCGCGCTAGTCGTGTCTGACAGAATGAAGTCACTGTCCGTGATCAGGATGTTCTCCGAGTATTCATTGGGTATTTCAAATTTTGTTTTGAATTTTTGCCCTATGGTAGGCTCAGCCTCTTCCTCGTCCAGTTCTAGCCCGCTGGTCTCTCTCACCTCTCTGAGTTCCTTTATCATCAAATTTTTGGTGTGGGTAAGTCCTACCCCCACTCCCCGGACAAAAACATTTATCGACGTCCCCGTCGATGATGCTGGGTCTAAATTATCTGGCGGTATCTCGAGCGGCCTGTCGGTTGCTGTCCAACCGAAGAGAGGATCTTTCATTTACACGTGTTTTCTGCTGACACATCGCCTGCTGGATGCTTTGCTCCTCATCTCCCTTGCCCCTGATATCGCGCATCCATTCTATTATCCTCAAGTTTGTGTTTTCCATCCTTTCTATCTCGCTCTGCTCCAGATCTGTTTCTTGTTCTGGCGTGGAGTAGTCCTCTTGCGGGTAGTGTTCGCTGTCGTTGATTATTCGCCATTCGTCGTCCGCTATCAACTCACCCACACCCAGTAACTGTTCGCCTAACTCATCAGGCTGAATCTTGTCAATCAAGAAATCATCCCCGTACCTATTGTACCTCATGCCTTTCCGTTTGCGATTGCCACCCCTTGTTCCTGCTGCTATCGGCAAGTCTGGTTCCGTCCACTTCGGCACCTCGTTCTGCTCTGGATCATTCCAGTCTTCTTCCGCAAAGGATTCTGCATCTGAGTCTGCTTCTATCTTTTCAATATCGTACATACTCACGTCTTCGTTGCCGTCATTCTTTTCTCTGGTGCCTTTTTCGTTGACCTAGCATGCTGACTCTACCCATAGGTTCTTAAGTCCCTCTATATTCTCCGTTACGCACCAGTCTTCTGGAGATGCGACATGAGGTTTCAGATTTTCATAATGCGCTGCTCGCCCCGTACTCAAGCGGTAGAACCGTCCTTGCTTGTTTACTTCCGTTATCATAAACGGTCCTCGCCACTTCTTAAGTAGTTTTTTCGTTCCCTTGTGAGGTATAAGATTCTGCCCATCCAGACGTTATGGCCCACTGCATATGGTTTCGCTTGAAGTATCTTTACATCGTATTTCTTCCGCTGCCTCATTTGTGGTAGCGCCGTGTTCCTCCTGCAGAGCTCGTTTAGTTCCTGTTGTCTCTTGACCGCTTCTGCCCACTTCGTAAAGCGGTCTATTATGAGGTTATATCCCGACTCTGTCAAGCAGATCTTCTAATGGTCTATCTGCACGACCTCGTTAAATTCCGACCTCTCAACGGACTTGAGTGGGAACCTCATTTTCCTTGGGTCTTTCACAACAAGAAACAAGGAGAGGAGATAGAACGCTTGAGGCATGAATATAAGGAGCGATCGTAACGTTTAGAATTACCGAAAATTGAACGACCATTATGCGCAAGAGACTTCCTAGGGGGAAGTCGCCGATGAAACTTCTGACGCCTCGCGAACTAAAACAGACGGCAGAAGTGCAAGTCCCAACAGGACCCGGCAGAGTGACGATCCCGGATCCAAGTGACACCCTGAGTGATTTACTACCGGAAAGAACCATGAAGCAGCTGGTGGAAAGCGCTGTCGACGCATTGCCAACAGGAGTGTGTCATGTTCCGCGGTGACTGCGCCCTATGGAACAACCGTTGATAACGGTGGAATAGAGCTCTCCTCAGAAGTAGTGAAGAAAAAAGGAGCTGCTCCGTAACGGAATCAGCAAGAGAGAAGGGAGATTCTTGACAAGTAGAGCACCAACGAGGCAACATGTAAAGATGTTTAAACAAGTGCGAGCGCCTCCAGCTCATGTGAAAGAAAGAGCCCATCCGAAAAAGTAGCCCAAGAAAGTGATGCAGAAAGATACGGTGAATTGAGTTTCCGAATAGACGAGACCATCTATGCCGCGTACGACAGAGCAGAGATGAGAAA
Source organism: Symsagittifera roscoffensis (assembly GCF_963678635.1). Classification (NCBI taxonomy): domain Eukaryota; kingdom Metazoa; phylum Xenacoelomorpha; order Acoela; family Convolutidae; genus Symsagittifera; species Symsagittifera roscoffensis. The sequence goes on along the minus strand of NC_087062.1, from coordinate 73,189,741 downwards.
AGCGAAGTTTATAGTGATTGCGATCTCGGAACTCGTGAATACCTCTAAGTCCTTGTTTTGGCCCAATTTAATCATAATGTTGGAACCGACCCGGATTGATTGCAATCCACATCAATTGAAATTGGGGTCAACGACAAACCAAATTGAACCCGATAAAAATCGTGTTTGCCGGCATTGATGATCACCTTCATAGTACAGGTCTTCTGAGCAGACTCAAAGAGCTAGAAACGGCGGAGGATGCGGTGTGGCGAGCAATCAAAGACACTCTGGAGTCCATGGGCGAGATCATAGACGCTTTAAATGAACCCAGATTCCGGAAAATAACGCCAAAGCCAGTGTTCGTGTTATCCTCAGGATATGTACATCTCCCGTATGGACAGAAATTTGTGTATGCAAAGATCGCGCTACTTTCTGATTGGAAATGTGATGTGATCATACCTGCCCCAAATCGCGAAGTGGAGGCGAGGAATCTGATACCACTTCGGTCAGAATTGCCTGCAGTATGGTCGGATATCTCAAACGCAATGAGAGGATTCAAGGGCCACTCATTACGCATGCTGGTGTTAGATGAAGTGTTGGGATTGGAACTGTCCAATTTCAGCAGACAGCCCAAGTTGAAACCAGGAATCGACGACGATCATCAAGTGATAGTGGGAATGTCTAATGACTTGTGGTTCAGAGGAGTGGAGTTCGACGGAGACGAGAGGTCAAAGAGGCAGAAGGCCAAACAAACGAAAGCTCATGTGGAATCTATGGTTTTGCGAAAGAAACTGGACACAAACCAGTTGCTCTACTTGACTCCTCGAATGGCAGCATTGGACATGGACGCTTTCGAGCGGGGCCCAACAAGGATCACGAATATTCACGCTTACCTAGTCAGAGAACTGAATTTATCGAAAAGTGAAGGAAAAAAGTCAGCAGAGTTCATAGACAGCATGGGCTGGATAACATTGGAGGCATTCTGGATCTAGAATGTGAGAGGAGAAGAAGGTTTTTAGAGGGAGATATCATGTTAGAATAATTGGGAGCTGGATGGACCGAGTCCTTCCTGGCGATAACTTTGATGGCAATCTCTCGTTATCTAGTACGGAAATTCTTCAAGACCATAACGCGATTTGCTATGGTAGTGATCCTGGGACTGTTCGTGACGTTTGGAGCAGAAAATTTTTTAAAAGGACCAGCAGTTCTGCTCACTGAAGGAACACAAAATCTCCGACTGGATGGACTTCTAACCTTAATTGCGATCCGATCACGCGCGGAAATTTAGGAGAATTGATAATTTCAACCCGCTACCCCGAGCAGATGAGGGAAAATGTGGAAAAGTTTGCCATGAAAAAGTCTTTGGACTGTTGGACTAAAGTGCGGGACCTAAGACTCTGATTCAATACCTCCAGCAACAGAATCGCTTCGAAACCGGAGAAGACAAGACATAAGAAAAAAAGAGGACGTGCAACGTTATGCTGGGGGCATTCCCCTACTTACCGATTTAAGACTAGCTATGAACACATATCCCTTAGCACTGATCAGGAGAGTCAGCGAGTTTGTGACAACGATATACGGTCCAGCCGTGACATTCGCGTTCCCCGACACAAAAGTCGAAGCCTACAGGAGGTGGGTGTTGCACCTCAACCTCATTCCAGAAGTGGAGAAGAGCACACTCAAATGGTGTGAGCAGATTGTGCTATGCGAAACGATGAGCGTAGAATTTTTGTTCGCGAAAACAGCAGAGCCAGATATGACAGCAGTTAACTTCAATAGCCACTTCTGTGACCGAATGGACAAAATGGATAGAGGGCAAATCAAAGTGCAGCCAAAACTCTGGAATTTGAGACCCTACGACAGAATGAAAGGCGAAATAACGAGAACATTTTGTCCAATAGCCTCATACCAGAAGGTGAAAAAAAAGAAGAATGGGGCGATATTACAAAAAAAATACCAGCGGAAAAATACGGTTTCTCTTTAATCGGAGGATGTTGCTCGGAGCAGACCCTGTAGTACACACTCCCAGTTTGAGAGCCTTCGAGACCAACGAAAGAAGGATAGAAAAGTTCTCTGAATTGATGAACCCGTGCACCATAGGCCGAAAAGCTGCCGTGCTGCAATACTCGGAGTTTGCTTATAAGATGAACAATGCAGCCACTCCGAAACCTGCAAAATTTGAGGAAGAATGGGCCTGGCGCCAACTAACATGAGAGGCAAGGCAGACTTGCAGGACGCAGAATTTATAGTATTGAGTTTGAAACCAGAATTGGCAATAGCTGGGAAGCTGTTGACTAGGACTGCTCTTGCTCCCTTTGGATGTAAGGAAGCTTTGATAAAACACGAAGAAAAAGAAGACCGGTCAGATAGCAAGCTTGTCGTGCCGAAGCTTCCAGTCGAAACAACGAACGACGAGCAAGGACCTTCAGGGTCAGGAAAAAAAGAAGAGCGACACGAGAAGGAGAAAAAATACCGTCAACCGGAAGAAACGATGGAGCAGGAAGCCGACAAGTCGGAAAGGGACGACCACAAGGCCTCAGTAGGTGGTGTGTCTAGCCGGGACTTAAGTTTCTTGGACGACGACAAAGAAGGAATAGAAACGTTGGCAGGGACGACTGAACCAGCGGAAGATGAATATTCCACGCTAGAGCCTCCCGCAGACTTGATGAATATAACCCATAACTTGCCGGAGAGCAGCTCTTCTAGCAATGATAAAACCACTATAAAGAAAATTTGACGGAGTCTCCGCGCAGGAGAAGAATAGAAAGCACAGCCCGAGTACCTTTCTAAAGAACCCTGCCAGAGGAACAGTGAGAAGTTCACCACAGAGATCATGAGAACAGAACAGGCTCTGGTATGGTCAGAGTTGCTTTCATGGAGAAAGTCTGGACAGTATTGCAGTGCTACGGGACCCAGTTCATGTTGAAAACAGGTCTCAACAGACCACTGATGTGGGAAAACCTTGACAAATTGGACGAATGTCAAGGGAGAATGAGCGAACTGTTAATTGATTCGGCCACTGATGAAAGTGAAGCTAACTCTCCGACCAAGGTGACACTACGAGGAAGTTATATACCTGTCCAAAACTCGAAAAGGGACGATATTATCGGAAACGGTGATTGACAAGGTTGGGCAACAAGATGACTTTGAGAAAAACTGGCAAAATAAAAGTTGATTCTGAACTTTCGGAAAGGGCCTTCAACTTAGCTAAACGAAAGCGAGTCGAAGATGTTTTGGATATGGTGCAAGACGGTGACAGACTGCCGGGCTCATCAAGAACAATGACCGATGTAACGATGGTGCCTAAATCCTGATAGCAGGATTAAGATCAGTCAGCTATAAGACCATGAGGAGTGACCGCACTTTTTCTGCAGCTACCCTAGAAATGGAAATAGTCAGCCAATGTGGTGAAAGTACTCTTCGGGAATTCAAACCATCATGCATGTTCAGTTTATCTTGGGGCAGGATCAAAATTTCTTGGGACGTGATTTCGTCAGGAAATTTGGCGTGACAGTTAAACTTAATAATGGACTGATAAGGATTGGGAACCCAGACAGGAAGTATGTTAAGCGACCAGTAAATAGGATGTTCCTTGATGAGAAAAAGATACCAATTTTTTTTAGAGACAAACATAAAAACACAGCCAAGGTAGGCAGTGGTAGCGGACTCAATCCAGCATGAAAGGAAACTTGGTTACACTTTACCAGAGAGGAAAGACTTTGAAGAAACGTCAAACACGAAGAAGCATCGATTTATGATTATCCAACTCACGCGAACAAAAAAATTGTTTTGAGAAGAACTAATGAAAGGAAAGCTTGAAACAAAGTTTTCTATAATATCTGAAACAGATGACGACTCATCGGGCTGCTCAAAATTTTCGGAAAAACCCTCGTCATCTAAACTAGGGTCTAACAAGCCGGTTCTACCGGAAAATAAGGTAAGATAGGGGAGCAAGAGTTTGAGACGCTAAAGGCAGTCTTAAACCGGAACGCAGAATTTTTTTTTCAAAACACAAAGCGAACATTACTTGTTGTAACTTTATCGAGTACGCGATTGAACTAGAAGAAGGTGCCATCTCCCACAAGGAAGGAGAAAGGTGCTTGACAGCTCATAAATTGGAAGCTTGCCGAGCAGAAATAGAAAAGATGCTCAATTACGACTTGGAAAAACCCTGGAATTATCCTTGGGCATGTAGGATCGCCATAGCCAAGAAGAAAGAAGGACAGCTGAGATTCTATGGCGACTTTTGCTGCCTAAACGCGGTGACAATAGCGGACGCTCACCATATACCACACCTAGAAGAGACCCTCTCGAAACTTGGAGACGCCAAGTTTTTCACCACGCTGGACTTGGGTCCAGCCTTTTGGGAGGTTCTCTTGCAGAAACAGGATAGGAAGATGGCCGGACTTGCGTGTGAGCTAGGCTTGTACCAGTGCAAGAGTATGCCCTTCGGATCGTGCAATGCGACGGCGACCTTTTAAAGAATAGTGGCTTAAGTCTTGATTAGTATTACAAAGAAATATGGGAACTTTGTGATGTGCTTTGTAGATGATGCAGCGATATGGAGACCCACCTCGACCGACCACATTGAGAGACTTGAGGAATTTTTTGACTGCATGAAGGGAGCTGGCTTGAAGTGCAAACCCTGGAAATGCGAGTTCCTCAGAGACTCGATAAGGTACCTGAAAAGAATGGTGGATAAGCGTGAGAACGGACCCGGATGAGGTGGAAGCCGTGTTAACATGGAAAGCCCCTAGATTAAACAGACAGCTGATGAGCTTCCTAGGATTCGCAAAATTCTTTCGATAGTTCATAAAGGGATACGCAAACAAAGTCTGCCCGATTCAGCAGCTGACGTGCAACTGAGTTACCAGTTTAGAAAGCGACAGAAACTAAGATCTAATCCAAAAGGGACCCGTTGCCCTGGTTCTGTTGCTACGGTCAACCCTGGTTTAACAGGAGCTGTCTCGTTTCAACATAAACAGCCTCTCATTGCTGGATAAATTGGTGCAGGCCACACCAGATATGAAGCGGATGCTGGGTGGTTTAACAGAGAAAGAAGTGACTAGAGATGATCCTGAATTCGCAGTAGCCATGGCATCGTTGACGGTCAGTGAGAAATGTTGGTTAAAATTATGAAATTACGGATAAACTAGTCTCCTCAGTTCCTCAAAGCAATCTAATGAGACCATCTTACCAGACCAAGGTGCAAGACACCGGGACTCAGAAGAAGTCAGACATTTTTGAGAAGCCTGACCAACGACTGTTTGAAGTTCGATGAAAATACACGGAGCAGGAAACATTGTCGCCGGACACTAAAGGGAGCAGAGACGCAGAAGCACAAGGCTAGGATTACAAAAAACTGTCCGGGGAATTAAAAGGTATGAGTAAGTCAAACAGATCAAAATCTGTCGAGGAGACATGCTCCACCGTAGACTCATCTGTCGAGGATCTCTCGTGGCAATCAGGCATAACTACAGTATGAGGTCTGAATTGACAGAGTTGCCGATTCACATATTGCTAGTGGAGACTCAAGCTAAAGACTTGGACAAAGAGATGCATCAAGACCCAGATAGTCATCTTATTCCCCAGTGAAAATTTTTTTTTGATAACGCGGCAGATGATAGCAGTTTCAAAATCTTGGATGAGCCTATTACCGCAGTAGGAAGCAGTCAGAATTGACCTTTGACCGTCCAAACAAAAGATAGAGCCAGTTGCAAACATTTGGTGTGTCAAGATGGAAGATGACGCGCATCAGTCTGATGTACTGAAATATCACCATATGTTCATGAAGACATACTTAAAAACGGAGCAATAGAGGGAGCAGATCTGGAAAAAGATATATACCGGATCTTGAGGCCTTACTTAATGCAGAAAGAGGGACGGTTATACCTGAATTAGTATGGAATCGTTGCTGCGAAAAAAGAAAAGGGGACTAGGTCCTGCACAAGTAAAACGCGACAGTGTTGACGCAACTCAATCAAACGGAACTACTATCAGGTCACATAATCAGATGGGTCATCAAAGAACTGAGAATTTTGAAACGCTTTGATTGGCCTGGGATGAAGGAGGCAGGCGAAAAGTGTGTCACGGCATGTCTGTCATGCCATCAGATGAAAGATACCAGGAAATTGAGGTTACCACTGCAGTCAATCAAGCGTCCGATTTAAATGAAGTGGTACAGATTGATCATCAGAGGATATGGATGAAAATCATTGGCTACAATTAGATCCTAGTGATGATCGACCACTTCACCGTGTATACAGAGGCTGTGCATAACGGCCTCAGCCGAAGAGACTCGCGACCATCTGATCAACACTCGGATATTTAGGAATGGATGCCCCATGACGTTCCAGTCGGATAATGGAACTGCTTTTGTAGTAGAGCTCGGGGCAAGCAGGGAGTACGGAATACGGACCGCCAGAGCTTGCGGGTCATGAGATGTAGAAAAGGAGCGCTCTCTGGAACCGACTTAGCGCACGAACTGGGTTGAGTACCGCGAGAACGTAGCAGCCTGGAGAGGTGCCTCTTCCAAACAGGTCAATGCATCAAGCTTTTCACCAACAAATTAGTAGCGAGGCTGCCTCGTCTAGCTAACAATTGAAAGGTGAGGTACCAACCAATAGAACCACAGTGGAAGAAGATGTACAAACGAAGGAGAAAATGGAAAATGTAAACCAGACGAGAGACGAGTTGGATCGATTTAGAAAAACCTTGGCCAGAACTCACCAAGATAGAAACACGTAGAGCAGACTGTTCGAGGACTGCAACAAGAAGCAAAGAAGTCGAACTCTCGAGGAAGGAGTATACGGAGCGATCAGAACGATGGGGCGTGGCAGAAGCGGAACGACAGTTACCTGCAGGAAATGTTCTCCGTGGGCAATCGCCTATGGAGCTTCTGACACTTCGCGAGCTGAGTCAAACAACCGGGGTGACAGCACCCTATGGAACGATTGATGATACCAGCAGAGTAGGGTCCTCCTCGGAAAGATAAAGAAACAGGAACTGGAGCTGCTACGACAACGGAGTGAGGATAAATCTCCAGTAGAAATATCAGAAAGATGCTGATGAGGAAGGTGTCACCAGATCAAGAATGGCTTCACGGGAATCGCGGAAACGGATATGCGAATATGTTTCAATGGATCAACTTGAAATCCAGCGATGAACATGCACTAACCACCCCTCAGCACGTCACATTTGACATTGGCGATAGTCTTGTGAGAGTGTTACAGAACTCGAGAGCCTGATGGATCACTACAAGGATGGCGTTCGGTGATGGCGTAACCCAACTACATCAAATGGTCGTGTTGATGAACCCGGGGCAGAATTGTAGACGTGCTGATTATGATCGACACTAACAACATGTCCAGAAGTCTCGACTCAGAAAAGGGCCAATGGGAAGCAATGCTAGTGTGCTTGCTTACAGCGGTGTGGCCGAAGTTTCAGCGCGCGGTACTGACTATCTGCACAATACAAAGGAATATGAGAACACAGTTAGCTTCAGTACCAAAACATAATGTGAGGTGGTGAGGTAGAATCGTGAGGTAGAATAACGTCGTGAGGTAGAATAACGTAGTATCTAATCTGGCGAGTCGCAATGCTGGACGAGTGATCCTAATGGACTTAGAGCACAATTAAGGAGCTCTGCATCAGGCCAGATTTACTAATAATGGAATACACTTTACCAGCCTCAAAGGACTAGCCCGGATGAACCGTCTCTTCCAGGAGCGATTGGACGAGCTGTAGGGCGAGCTACTTGACTCTGGACTATTGAGAACTGATGAGGCAACGAACGTGCCAGCGATATCAACTTTTGGAGATACGTTTAGGTTCAGTCCCAGCCGTGCCACAACTGGTGAAGAGTTCGAGTGAACAAGAACAGATGTCAGATGTGCTGGACCGACTGGGAGAGGCACCACCGAGGATGAGTACCCAACCCCCACGAAGACTGGGGCCAGTCAATCAGACGGACACAGCCTAAGGCACCTCCAGATCAGAAACGATGACTATAAGCAGGGAAGGGCAACTTCCGGGTGGAAGTTTTCTGATGTGTTCAAGACCCAAACCTTCACCTTGGCCCATTTACAAACCAGATGTAATGAAGTTAAAACTCCAGACAGTAAGCTTCGCAGCTGATGCGCTGAGATTGCTGAACGACGCGAGGCTGTAGGTGAACGGACTGTACTCGATCGTAGGAATTGACTGGTTGATTGCAGCGGAGACCAATTTTAGCTCTATGATAGCCTTAAGGTTGGCTGACCTCGAGCGACTGCCCTCGAAAACATCATGGGTCATATGAATGCCAGATCATTGCATGATGTGCGAAAGAATCACAGCGAACAGACTGGCCGGAGAAGAGAGGCCGGGAAGATTAACGAAGAAGAGAGCACCCACTTGACATTATGTGAAGATATGCAAATAGGTACGAGCACGTCCATCTCATGAGAACGAGAGAGCTTACCCGAAACAAATTGCGCAAGGGGTGAAGTGGAACGATAGGGTAACTTGAAATTCAAGATTGACGAGAACGTTTTTGTCGCCTATGACAAAGCATAGATGAGAAAAGCCAAAATACTAGAGATTGCAGGCTCAAGTTTTTTGAAAACCTCCAAATCCTTGTTCCTGCTAGATATGATAATGTTATAGGAACCGAAATTGATCAGATGCAATCGATATCACTGGCAATTGGAGTACAACGAGATGAATCCAGTAACGATTGTTTTTGCCGGCATTAACGAACGAACGGATAGTTTGTTGGAAGGGTTAGGAGCAGCATGGACCGCGTCCTTCCTGGCAAAAATTTACCCCTGATTTTCTCGCTATCTAATAAAGGGATTCGTCAAAGCCGTTACGGAACCGTCAATCATAATGTATTAGGATAATTTATGCCGTTCGCATCAGAAAAATTCAGAAAGGGGCCAGATGTGTTGCTGACGGAAGGCATACAGAACTTCCGCCTGGCCGGAGTTTTGGCACAAAATGTCATAAAAAAATGAACGGCTAGGAGAGCTGATAAACTTAACATATTATCCCGAAGACACCAGAAAGAACATGAAAAAAATTGACACGAAAAGAGCCACAGTCCCTTAAAAAAAGTTGCGAGATTTGCGGTACACACTAATGCAGCTCCCGTTGAAGCAAAACTGTTTTGGCACAGGAAAAGATAGGACGATCGAAAAAGAAGCGGGTATGCGACGCTATGTGGGAGGCATGCTCTTTCTCGCTGACTTGTGCATAACTATGAGGTTCGATCGCATTGATAAGAGGTGTTAACTTACAGAAGGTCGGTGTTGCACCTGAACCTCATTTCAGTAGAGGTCGGGAGTACACTCAATTGGTGCAAACAGAAAGTACAGTGCGAAGCAATGAGCAAAAGTTTGCTGTTTGGGAAAATAACAGAGCCCGACATGACAGCCTTGAATTTTAATAACCACTTCCGGGATCGAATGGGTGAAATGGGCAGAGGACATCTTTAAGTTATCCCAAAGCTCTGGACTTTTTATTTTCCCGATAAGACGAATGGACAGATAACAACAATTTCTCGACTGCTAGTCTGATAACGGAAAGAGAGGCAAGAAACGGAAGTCTGGGGCGATTAAAAGAGGAAATAAGAGGAAATACTTGAGTATCATTCAATCCGAAGTGTGTTGCTCGGAGCAGAATCCGTAGTATACACGTCCAGGCTGAAAGCATTTGAAACCAAGAAGAGAGGTATGGCAAAACTCTTTGAGTCGATGGACTCGTGCTTTGTGGACAGAAACGCTGCATTGCTGCAGTTTACGCAGTTCGCTTACGTGGATGAGTCGACAAGGAGAAGAATGAGCGAAGCAGCCACTGTTTAATCTGAAAGATGGAAGAGGAGTGGGCCAAGTTCAACCTCACTAGTCCTGAAATGTGAGGCCAGAGTTGGCAATAACTGGGAAGCTACCAAACAGTACTGCTCTAGCACCCATCGCTTGTAAAGAGCTTGTGATGACGTACGGATAAGGTGAAGACCAGCCAGCAGACGAATTGGCCGAATCAAGGTTATCGGTCGAAAACATGAATGACAATGAACAAAGACCTTCAGGATCGGGGAAAGGTAAGGAGTGAGATGACTAAGAACAAGAAGACCATTATCGAGAAGAAACATCGGAGCAGGATTCAGAAAAAGCGAGGAAATATGAAAACAAAGCCTCAGTGGGCAGGCAGCGCGTCGATCCTGGAGTTCAATTTCCTGGTTGAAGACAAATGGAGACAGTGGCGGGGACGACTGAATCAGCTAAAGATGAAACTTCCACACTGGAACCTTCCTAAGCCTTTATGAATGCAGTTCACAATTTGCCGGAGAGCAGCTCTCCTGGCAAAAGCGAAAGCACGAGAAATAAGTTTCTGAAGGAAGCTCCTTGTAGGAGGGAAATAGAAAGTGCAGCTCAAGTACCTTTTTTCTCGGAACCCAGCCGGAAGAAGATTGAGAAGTTCACCACCATGATCATGAGAACAGGACAGGCTTGGTATGGACAGAGTTGCTTCACGGTAGTACATAGCCATGGGACCCATTCCATGTTGAAAATAAAACCCAACAGACCGCTGATGCAGGAAACCCTTGGCAAACTAGATGAGTGCGAAGGAAGAATGAGTGAACTTCTCATTGATTCAGCCACCATTGAAAGTGAGACGAACTCTCCTATCATGATGACGCATCAAGAAAGCAACGAAGAGTGGCGTATCTGTTCGGAACGCGGAAAGGAACAAGGCGATCAAACTTGGCAATTGGAAAGATCAACGAAATGAAACTGAAGTTGGGCAGCAAATCCTTGTTGAGAAAGTCCGGGAGAGCGAAGGTGGACTCTGAACCTCCAGCGAAGACAGCCAACTCATCTAAGCGAAAACGAGTAAAAAACGCCAATGATATGTGGCAAGAAGATGACAGATTGCCTGGCACATCAAAAATAATGACAGATGTAGCGATGGTGCCACCCATCCTCCTGGCAGTATTGAGATCAGCCAATTATGAAACCAAGAGTAAAAACCGCACTCTTACTGGATCAAATTAGAAATAGAGATATTCAGCCAATATGATGAGAGTACCCTCAGGGATTTCAAGCCTTGAAGTATGAACCACGGAAAAAGAAGCGTCGTTGAACAGCTAGCTCGATAGCAGTCTCTGTGGAGATGATGAATTATAGAAATTCGTCTAGAGGACATCTGATAGCTTTAGGAAACAAGTGATTGGACTGATATCTGGAAGAAATCATCATGGGCACAATGAAAATGCAGAAGAATTATTGAACGCTAGACTCAGAACTGCACACGGAGACGGTGGTTCAGCTGATGAGCTTACCGTGGAGGGCAATAATACTCAGCAATTTTGAAAAAACATGAAAAAAATTGACATGAATGGAGCCACGGTCTCTTAAAAAAAGTTGCGAGATTATCGGTACACACTAATGCAGTTCCCGTTGAAGCAAAATTGTTTTGGCACAGGAAAAGATAGGAGATCGAAAAAGAAGCAGGTATGCGACGCTATGTGGGAGGCATGCTCTTTCTCGCCGACTTGTGCCTAACTATGAGGTTCGATCGCATTGATAAGAGGTGTTAACTTACAGAAGGCCGGTGTTGCACGTGAGCCTCATTTCAGTAGAGGTCGGAGTACACTCAATTGATACAAACAGAAGGTACAGTGTGAAGCAATGAGCAAAAATTTGCTGTTTGGGAAAATAACAGAGCCCGACATGACCGCATTGATTTTTAATAACCACTTGCGGGATCGAATGGGTGAAGTGGGCAGAGGACATCTTTAAGTATTCTTATAGCTCTGGACTTTTTATTTTCCCGATAAGACGAATGGACAGATAACAACAATTTCTCGACTGCTAGTCTGATAACGGAAAGTGAGGCAAGAAACGGAAGTCTGGGGCGATTAAAAGAGGCAATCAGAGGAAATACTTGAGTATCTTTTAATCCGAAGTGTGTTGCTCGGAGCAGAATCCGTAGTATACACGTCCAGGCTGAAAGCATTTGAAACCAAGAAGAGAGGTATGGCAAAACTCTTTGAGTCGATGGACTCGTGCTTTGTGGACAGAAACGCTGCATTGCTGCAGTTTACGCAGTTCGCTTACGTGGATGAGTCGACAAGGAGAAGAATGAGCGAAGCAGCCACTGTTTAATCTGAAAGATGGAAGGGGAGTGGGCCAAGTTCAACCTCACTAGTCCTGAAATGTGTGGCCAGAGTTGGCAATAACTGGGAAGCTACCAAACAGTACTGCTCTAGCACCCATCGCTTGTAAAGAGCTTGTGATGACGTACGGATAAGGTGAAGACCAGCCAGCAGACGAACTGGCCGAATCAAGGTTATCGGTCGAAAACATGAATGACAATGAACAAAGACCTTCAAGATCGGGGAAAGGTAAGGAGTGAGATGACTAAGAACAAGAAGACCATTATCGAGAAGAAACATCGGAGCAGGATTCAGAAAAAGCGAGGAAATATGAAAACAAAGCCTCAGTGGGCAGGCAGCGCGTCGATCCTGTAGTTCAATTTCCTGGTTGAAGACAAACGGAGACAGTGGCGGGGACGACTGAATCAGCTAAAGATGAAACTTCCACACTGGAACCTTCCTAAGCCTTTATGAATGCAGTTCACAATTTGCCGGAGAGCAGCTCTCCTGGCAAAAGCGAAAGCACGAGAAATAAGTTTCTGAAGGAAGCTCCTTGTAGGAGGGAAATAGAAAGTGCAGCCCAAGTACCTTTTTCTAGGAACCCAGCCAGAAGAAGTCTGAGAAGTTCATCATCATGAGCGTGAGAACAGGACAGGCTGTGGTATGGACAGAGTTGCTTCACGGTAGTACAGAGCCATGTGACCCATTCCATGTTGAAAATAAGACCCAACAGACCGCTGATGCAGGAAACCCTTGGCAAACTAGATGAGTGCGAAGGAAGAATGAGTGAACTTCTCATTGTTTCAGCCACCATTGAAAGTGAGACAAACTCTCCTATCATGATGACGCCCTAGAAAGCAACGAAGAGTGGCGTATCTGTTTGGAACGCGGAAAGGAACAAGGTGATCAAACTTGGCAATTGGAAAGATCAACGAAATGAAACTGAAGTTGGACAGCAAATCCTTGTTGAGAAAGTCCGGGAGAGCGAAGGTGGACTCTGAACCTCCAGCGAAGACAGCCAACTCATCTAAAAGAAAACGAGTAGAAAACGCCAATGACATGTAGCAAGAAGATGCCAGATTGCCTGGCACATCAAAAATGATGACAGATGTAGCGATGGTGCCACCCATCCTCCTGGCAGGATTGAGATCAGCAAGTTATGAAACCAAGAGTAAAAACCGCACTCTTACTGGATCAATTTAGAAATAGAGATATTCAGCCAATATGATGAGAGTACCCTCAGGGATTTCAAGCCTTGAAGTATGAACCACGGAAAAAGAAGCGTCGTTGAACAGCTAGCTCGATAGCAGTCTCTGTGGAGATGATGAATTATAGAAATTCGTCTAGAGGACATCTGATAGCTTTAGGAAACAAGTGATTGGACTGATATCTAGAAGAAATCATCATGGGCACAATGAAAGTGCAGAAGAATTATTGAACGCTAGCCTCAGAACTGCACACGGAGACGGTGGTTCAGCTGATGAGCTTACCGTGGAGGGCAATAATACTCAGCAATTTTGAAAAAACATGAAAAAAATTGACATGAATAGAGCCACAGTTTCTTAAAAAAAGTTGCGAGATTTTCGGTACACACTTATGCAGTTCCCGTTGAAGCAAAATTGTTTTGGCACAGGAAAAGATAGGAGATCGAAAAAGAAGCAGGTATGCGACGCTATGTGGGAGGCATGCTCTTTCTCGCCGACTTGTGCCTAACTATGAGGTTCGATCGCATTGATAAGAGGTGTTAACTTACAGAAGGTCGGTGTTGCACGTGAGCCTCATTTCAGTAGAGGTCGGAGTACACCCAATTGATACAAACAGAAGGTACAGTGTGAAGCAAAGAGCAAAAATTTGCTGTTTGGGAAAATAACAGAGCCCGACATGACCGCATTGATTTTTAATAACCACTTGCGGGATCGAATGGGTGAAGTGGGCAGAGGACATCTTTAAGTATTCTTATAGCTCTGGACTTTTTATTTTCCCGATAAGACGAATGGACAGATAACAACAATTTCTCGACTGCTAGTCTGATAACGGAAAGAGAGGCAAGAAACGGAAGTCTGGGGCGATTAAAAGAGGAAATAAGAGGAAATACTTGAGTATCATTCAATCCGAAGTGTGTTGCTCGGAGCAGAATCCGTAGTATACACGTCCAGGCTGAAAGCATTTGAAACCAAGAAGAGAGGTATGGCAAAACTCTTTGAGTCGATGGACTCGTGCTTTGTGGACAGAAACGCTGCATTGCTGCAGTTTACGCAGTTCGCTTACGTGGATGAGTCGACAAGGAGAAGAATGAGCGAAGCAGCCACTGTTTAATCTGAAAGATGGAAGGGGAGTGGGCCAAGTTCAACCTCACTAGTCCTGAAATGTGTGGCCAGAGTTGGCAATAACTGGGAAGCTACCAAACAGTACTGCTCTACCACCCATCGCTTGTAAAGAGCTTGTGATGACGTACGGATAAGGTGAAGACCAGCCAGCAGACGAACTGGCCGAATCAAGGTTATCGGTCGAAAACATGAATGACAATGAACAAAGACCTTCAAGATCGGGGAAAGGTAAGGAGTGAGATGACTAAGAACAAGAAGACCATTATCGAGAAGAAACATCGGAGCAGGATTCAGAAAAAGCGAGGAAATATGAAAACAAAGCCTCAGTGGGCAGGCAGCGCGTCGATCCTGTAGTTCAATTTCCTGGTTGAAGACAAATGGAGACAGTGGCGGGGACGACTGAATCAGCTAAAGATGAAACTTCCACACTGGAACCTTCCTAAGCCTTTATGAATGCAGTTCACAATATGCCGGAGAGCAGCTCTCCTGGCAAAAGCGAAAGCACGAGAAATAAGTTTCTGAAGGAAGCTCCTTGTAGGAGGGAAATAGAAAGTGCAGCCCAAGTACCTTTTTCTAGGAACCCAGCCAGAAGAAGTCTGAGAAGTTCATCATCATGAGCGTGAGAACAGGACAGGCTGTGGTATGGACAGAGTTGCTTCACGGTAGTACAGAGCCATGTGACCCATTCCATGTTGAAAATAAGACCCAACAGACCGCTGATGCAGGAAACCCTTGGCAAACTAGATGAGTGCGAAGGAAGAATGAGTGAACTTCTCATTGTTTCAGCCACCATTGAAAGTGAGACGAACTCTCCTATCATGATGACGCATCAAGAAAGCAACGAAGAGTGGCGTATCTGTTTGGAACGCGGAAAGGAACAAGGTGATCAAACTTGGCAATTGGAAAGATCAACGAAATGAAACTGAAGTTGGACAGCAAATCCTTGTTGAGAAAGTCCGGGAGAGCGAAGGTGGACTCTGAACCTCCAGCGAAGACAGCCAACTCATCTAAAAGAAAACGAGTAGAAAACGCCAATGATATGTGGCAAGAAGATGACAGATTGCCTGGCACATCAAAAATGATGACAGATGTAGCGATGGTGCCACCCATCCTCCTGGCAGGATTGAGATCAGCAAGTTATGAAACCAAGAGTAATAACCGCACTCTTACTGGATCAAATTAGAAATAGAGATATTCAGCCAATATGATGAGAGTACCCTCAGGGATTTCAAGCCTTGAAGTATGAACCACGGAAAAAAAGCGTCGTTGAACAGCTAGCTCGATAGCAGTCTCGGTGTAGATAATGAAATATAGAAATTCGTCTAGAGGACATCTGATAGCTTTAGGAAACAAGTGATTGGACTGATATCTGGAAGAAATCATCATGGGCACAATGAAAATGCAGAAGAAATTTTGAACGCTAGCCTCAGAAATGCACATGGAGACGGTGGGGCAGCTGATGAGCTTACCGTGGAGGGCAATAATACTCAGCAATTTTGAAGAAAAATGCGAACCACCCCGGAAGTGCCTGCTCTGACAGCGAGACCGTACGACAGAACTGAGCTGCAACTCAGACTTCTTTGGTGTATGACGGGACTGCCGATCCTGCAAACAAAGCCTCAGTGGGCAGGCAGCGCGTCGATCCTGTAGTTCAATTTCCTGGTTGAAGACAAATGGAGACAGTGGCGGGGACGACTGAATCAGCTAAAGATGAAACTTCCACACTGGAACCTTCCTAAGCCTTTATGAATGCAGTTCACATTTTGCCGGAGAGCAGCTCTCCTGGCAAAAGCGAAAGCACGAGAGATAAGTTTCTGAAGGAAGCTCCTTGTAGGAGGGAAATAGAAAGTGCAGCCCAAGTACCTTTTTCTAGGAACCCAGCCAGAAGAAGTCTGAGAAGTTCATCTTCATGAGCGTGAGAACAGGACAGGCTGTGGCATGGACAGAGTTGCTTCACGGTAGTACAGAGCCATGTGACCCATTCCATGTTGAAAATAAGACCCAACAGACCGCTGATGCAGGAAACCCTTGGCAAACTAGATGAGTGCGAAGGAAGAATGAGTGAACTTCTCATTGTTTCAGCCACCATTGAAAAGGAGACGAACTCTCCTATCATGATGACGCATCAAGAAAGCAACGAAGAGTGGCGTATCTGTTTGGAACGCGGAAAGGAACAAGGTGATCAAACTTGGCAATTGGAAAGATCAACGAAATGAAACTGAAGTTGGACAGCAAATCCTTGTTGAGAAAGTCCGGGAGAGCGAAGGTGGACTCTGAACCTCCAGCGAAGACAGCCAACTCATCTAAAAGAAAACGAGTAGAAAACGCCAATGATATGTGGCAAGAAGATGACAGATTGCCTGGCACATCAAAAATGATGACAGATGTAGCGATGGTGCCACCCATCCTCCTGGCAGGATTGAGATCAGCCAGTTATGAAACCAAGAGTAATAACCGCACTCTTACTGGATCAAATTAGAAATAGAGATATTCAGCCAATATGATGAGAGTACCCTCAGGGATTTCAAGCCTTGAAGTATGAACCACGGAAAAAAGCGTCGTTGAACAGCTAGCTCGATAGCAGTCTCGGTGTAGATAATGAAATATAGAAATTCGTCTAGAGGACATCTGATAGCTTTAGAAAACAAGTGATTGGCCTGATATCTGGAAGAAATCATCATGGGCACAATGAAAATGCAGAAGAAATTTTGAACGCTAGCCTCAGAAATGCACATGGAGACGGTGGGGCAGCTGATGAGCTTACCGTGGAGGGCAATAATACTCAGCAATTTTGAAGAAAAATGCGAACCACCCCGGAAGTTCCTGCTCTGACAGCGAGACCGTACGACAGAACTGAGCTGCAACTCAGACTTCTTTGGTGTATGACGGGACTGCCGATGAGAGAGTACGTTTCGAAAAAAAAAGAAGATCGAAAGAAGAGAAGGTGCTCTTGATGGCGCATTTAAGAGGCCCGATGATTTGTGAAGGAGTGGCAATAGTATGTGCGAAACGGAGAGACACTTTCGTCCGGTTCTTGTTTGAACGGAAGTCGGTGCCAGCGCTAAACAACTGGACAAAAAGCTGAGAGAAGGCAGTGAACTAGCGAAGACCTTGCTCTTATCAGCGCTTTTGAATGATCACCAAAGCGAGCCACTGAGAGTGAATATGAAAGAGCCTGTGTAGCTAGAACTCCCTAGAAAGATCGATGAAATCCGTTGGTTTCCTAACAAGGAGCTAAGGCTCACGAAAGAATCAATGGTGACCTTTCTGCAGTCCAGTGAATACTGTGGACCGATCCGAAAAAAGTCATACCACTATGTGTCAGAATTTCTTGGAATAGCGTACACTCCTTTCATCAATGAAGAATGATTGCTAGTCTAACATGATTGCTAAATCGATTATTAACAAGCTATGTTACTAACACTCTAGTGGTCGAGGATTGCGATTCTGAGATGAGCTAGTGAGGACAAGCTAGATGGTTGTATGGGAATTAATGAAGTCATCATGGTGCCCAATTCCATGCTCTATATTGCGGGCGACGCAAGATATACCATGAGAATTGAATGCAGAATGAAATTTGTGTGATCTGAACACCATCTAGAAATTGATGACTACAACCTCTAGGAGCAACTCAGAGAAGACTGTGGAGTTGGCTGGCTGGGGATCGGAAGACTGGCTCAAACCTTCTAGCTGTTTGGCGAAAGTATGTGGACTAGAAGGTCACATGTGTGTGGGTATTGACTGTATAAAAACACTTGCGAGACAGCATAATTAACAATTGATAATGTTTGGAAATATAGTGATGAAAAAGAGAACGAAAATGGAACTAGCAGAAGATTTTACAGCATGTTTGGTTCTTTAGAGTCACTATTGAATCTAGAACAAAAACATGAAATGGTCACAGCCATTTGTGCAGAAGTGTTTCAGGAAGTTATACAGACCGTAGGGAAGTAGAGATGAACATTCGGCGAAGTGAAACATATCGCAGACATTCTGGATTTCGATATCTCAATTCGAAATCAACCTAGTAGGCTCGACAATGGCTCTCATGTGCAAAAACCGATATCCAGTACACTCCGAGTCAGGGGTCGCAAATAAGACAAGGAAGATGGAGGATCAAGCTTTCTCAGTGCCAAAGTGTGTAAGACTTGCAAGAATGTCGGAGAAACCTTATGAGTTACCCTGTTGTATTTCTGCCGCTGTTCCAGAAATATCTGACGATGAATTAGAACCGATACCTGGAAAGAAGTTTGTGGGCTACGCCATTGGGACCTTTAGCAATTTTGAAAGACAAAAGCAGAAAAGATCAACAAGAGGTATTACAAGGCAGTAGACGACAGTGAATAAATCCACCGAGTGACGATGAAAGTCGAATAATTGCTGGAAGTGTTAGGAAAGCGAAATTGGAGAAGCAGCATGTTAACACGTGATGATTTTCCAGGCCATTGTTTGCTACAAACTTGGTGGTATCTTGGTCGAAGTAATCTGGTGTTAATCTGGGGCTATTGTGAGCTGCTCTCCATGGGTTTACGAGATTCATCACAGCCCACAACAATTTCCATAGTCTGAACTATGATGGCAATTAGTTAGCTGGAAGCTCAAGCTAGGGAGAACAATCTAGAGGAAGCACCGACAAAATCCGATGGAAGTTAAAAATATATGTAGCAGAGGACATTTGATAACATGATTCAGTGCCAAATGACTGCCTGGTTGTGAGAATATGCCAAAAAGCATATCTCGAAGCACAGCAGATTCAGCAGCATGTACAGTTCAAATCGTAAAAGCTGGACAGGATCAGAAGCTTTCAAGCGGGCGTTTGTGACGCATCGGAATGAAGTAACTACCGCAGTGAAAAGAATATTGAACAGAACTGATTGTGACGGAAGAGAAAGAAAAAAATTTTTGAAGGAAGATCTTGAAAAAGGGTCTGTTGTGCCTCTTCAGGAGCTTCTTCAGAAACAGGAAAACGACTGTAGACTCTCTACCCTGTTGCAAAGGTATTGGATGACTGCCTCCAACAGCGTCAGTGTTAGAACTGATGCCAAGGTCGCAGGAGAAGGAGATGGAACATTAACAACAGTGGAATGACAAAATGCAAGCAGAAAGATTGGAAGAATTTAGGACTTACAGAATTTCTAAACGACAAAAATTAAAAGAAAGAGATAAATAAAGAAGTAACAAAGGGGAGGAAATTGAAACTCAGAAACGTTTTGTGCGAGAAACCTCAAATTAGCAACCAAGCTAAAAAGCTTGAAATTGAAACTTGATTTAAGAAAAAACCGTAGTTAAATTTTAGTTTAATTTTGCTGCATTTATAGTTTCGCACTGTTTTGGTAAGCAGTTTTAGAGGCACTTATATTTAGTTAGTAGGGCTTGAGTGGAGATCATGTTTGAACTATTCCAACCTGCATGATTGTTTTTTATCAATTAAGAGTACTGTTCACTTTATTGGGACGGTGGGGCAGCTAATGAGCTTACCGTGGAGGGCAATAATACTCAGCAATTTTGAAGAAAAATGCGAACCACCCCGGAAGTGCCTGCTCTGACAGCGAGACCGTACGGCAGAACTGAGCTGCAACTCAGACTTCCTTGGTGTATGACGGGACTGCCGATGAGAGAGTACGATTCGAAAAAAAAGAAGATCGAAAGAAGAGAAGGTGCTCTTGATGGCGCATTTAAGAGACCCGATGATTTGTGAAGGAGTGGCAATAGTATGTGCGAAACGGAGAGACACTTTCGTCCGGTTCTTGTTTGAACGGAAGTCGATGCCAGCGCTAAACAACTGGACAAAAAGCTGAGAGAAGGCAGTGAACTAGCGAAGACCTTGCTCTTGTCAGCGCTTTTGAATGATCACCAAAGCGAGCCACTGAGAGTGAATATGAAAGAGCCTGTGTAACTAGAACTCCCTAGAAAGATCGATGAAATCCGATGGTTTCCTAACAAGGAGCTAAGGCTCACGAAAAAATCAATGGTGGCCTTTCTGCAGTCCAGTGAATACTGTGGACCATTCCGAAAAAAGTCATACCACTATGTGTCGGAAATTCTTGGAATAGCGTACACTCCTTTCATCAATGAAGAATGATTGCTAGTCTAACATGATTGCTAAATCGATTATGAACAAGCTATGTTACTAACACTGTAGTGGTCGAGGATTGCGATTCTGAGATGAGCTAGTGAGGACAAGCTAGATGGTTGTATGGGAATTAATGAAGTCATCATGGTGCCCAATTCCATGCTCTATATTGCGGGCGACGCAAGATGCACCATGAGAATTGAATGCAGAATGAAATTTGTGTGATCTCAACACCATGTAGAAATTGATTACTACAACCTCTAGGAACAATTGAGAGAAGACTGTGGAGTTGGCTGGCTGGGGATCGGAAGACTGGCTCAAACCTTCTAGCTGTTTGGCGAAAGTCTGTGGACTAGAAGGTCTCATGTGTGTGGGTATTGACTGCATAAAAACACTTGCGAGACAGCATAATCAACAAATGATAATGTTTGGAAATATAGTGATGAAAAAGAGAACGAAAACGGAACTAGCATAAGATTTTTTTGGAGGAACTGAAGTGATTCTAGTGACTGCACTGGGATTCTACAGCATGTTTGGTTCTTTAGAGTCACTATTGAATCTAGAACAAAAACATGAAATGGTCGCAGCCAACTGTGCAGAAGTGTTTCAGGAAGTTATACAGACCGTAGAGAAACATGGGAAAAAGGTGTAAAGCGATAGAAGTAGAGATGAACATTCGGCGAAGTGAAACATATCGCAGACATTCTGGATTTCGATATCTCAAATCGAAATCAACCTAGTAGGCTCGACAATGGCTCTCATGTGCAAAAGCCGATATCCAGTACACTCCGAGTCAGGGGTCGCAACTAACACAAGGAAGATGGAGGATCAAGCTTTCTCAGTGCCAAAGTGTGTAAGACTTGCAAGAATGTCGGAGAAACCTTATGAGTTACCCTGTTATATTTTTGCCGCAGTTTCGGAAATATCTGACGATGAATTAGAACCGATACCTGGAAAGAAGTTTGTGGGCTACGCCATTGGGACTTTTAGCAATTTTGAAAGACAAAATTAGAAAAGATCAACAAGAGGTATTACAAGGCAGTAGACGACAGTGAATAAATCCACCGAGTGACGTTGAAAGTCAAATAATTGCTGGAAGTGTTAGGAAAGCGAAATTGGAGAAGCAGCATGTCAACACGTGATGACTTTCCAGGCCATTGTTTGCTACAAACTTAGTGGTATCTTGGTCGAAGTAATCTGGTGTTAATCTGGGGCTATTGTGAGCTGCTCTCCATGGGTTTACGAGATTCATCACAGCCCACAACAATTTCCATAGTCAGAACTATGATGGCAATTAGTTAGCTGGAAGCTCAAGCTAGGGAGAACAATCTAGAGGAAGCACCGACAAAATCCGATGGAAGTTAAAAATATATGTACCAGAGGACAACTGATAACATGATTCAGTGCCAAATGACTGCCTGGTTGTGAGAATATGCCAAAAAGCATATCTCGAAGCACAGCAGATTCAGCAGCATGCACAGTTCAAATCGTAAAAGCTGGACAGGATCAGAAGCTTTCAAGCGAGCGTTTGTGACGCATCGGAATGAAGTAACTACCGCAGTAAAAAGAATATTGAACAGAACTGATTGTGACGGAAGAGAAAGAAAAAAAATTTTGAAGGAAGATCTTGAAAAAGGGTCTGTTGTGCCTCTTCAGGAGCTTCTTCAGAAACAGGAAAACGACTGTAGACTCTCTACCCTGTTGCAAAGGTATTGGATGACTGCCTCCAACAGCGTCAGTGTTAGAACTGATGCCAAGGTCGCAGGAGAAGGAGATGGAACATTAACAACAGTGGAATGACAAAATGCAAGCAGAACGATTAGAAGAATTTAGGACTTACAGAATTTCTAAACGACAAAAATTAAAAGAAAGAGATAAATAAAGAAGTAACAAAGGGGAGGAAATTAAAACTCTGAAACGTTTTGTGCAAGAAACCTCAAATTAGCAACCAAGCTAAAAAGCTTGAAATTGAAACTTGATTTAAGAAAAAACCGTAGTTAAATTTTAGTTTAATTTTGCTGCATTTATAGTTTCGCACTGTTTTGGTAAGCAGTTTTAGAGGCACTTATATTTAGTTAGTAGGGCTTGAGTGGAGATCATGTTTAAACTATTCCAACCTGCATGATTGTTTTTTATCAATTAAGAGGACTGTTCACTTTATTGGGACATAAAAAACTTGGAAAATCTCTTGAAAAGGGTGATTATTTCACTGTTCCTTCTGACTACTGATTTTTAAAAAAAATTTCTTAATCGGTACAAATAACAACTAATTTTTTGAAGGGAAGAAGCATAATAGAACAAATTTAGTTCTAGATTTGCGAATTGTCCTGCGTTCCGATATTTTTTAGGAGAAAAAGTTTTAGTCAAGACAATGACGCACAATTCCGGAAAAGATACTTTATCTTGAGTCATATCTTTAGAGTATTGAAATTTTAAAAGTGAAAATTTTGGATGTTTTGGATGGGTTAGTGAAAGTTTTGGATGTTAAAAGCGACGTTATTTGATGCCATTTGTAGCACGTAGTGACTGTTTTGTACTTTCTGTAATTTTTGTTTGATGGCACTGTAGCATTTTGATGAATTACTTGAAGTTCAATGAGGATTTTGACCGGGCAGCTCGGGGAGTATGTGATATTTGACAAGAATGACCTGAAAATGCATGTCATGAACGAACTTTAATTAGAGCAGTTTTGGAGTACGATATGTTGATAATGATGACTAACATGCTTTTCTGACAAATTGAACAAATTGGGAGGTTACAGTTTTGACTGACATGTTAGTTTTCGAAAATTCGTTCAAAAATGAAGACGCGTCAAAACCTTAGAAAATAATATGAGCAAGCGTAAAAACCCAAGAGCATTCCAGAAAGTAACGACTGTTCTGTCATAATCGTTATTGTGCTGATTTCATCAAACAGGAAGGCTGCGAACCAGGTGTAAAACCCTTCCTGGAACTGAAAAAAGAGCTTATTTGGTGAAGACGATGAATCCGGATGGGTATCGAAGAAGGACTGTAAACATTGTTTTCAACAATTTTTAGCTTCCCAGAATGTTTTGAATTGAAAAAAATTAACATCACATTCAGTTTCAGATAATGAGAAGCTAGGAGGTGAGGAAAAAGTTTGAACCATCTCCTATGAATATGATGATTTCACTGACAAAAAAACAATAATAATGAAACAGTAAAGTATGAGCTGCCCTTTTTTAGGAGTAACCTCGTGGTCTGGTGATATTGACGCCCAACATTGAGCTCTTCTAACTTTCCCGAATGTCTTGAACTGAATTAAAATAACATCAGATTCATTTTCAGTCAATGAGAAGCTAGGAGTTGAGGGAAATTTCGACCCATCTCCGATGGATATGATAATTTTTATCTACTGAACAAAAACAATAATAATTCAATAAATAGTAGTAGCCCTGATTTTAAGAGTGACCTCGTGGTCTGGGGATACTGAGACCCAGCCATGAGCTCACTATTTGTGCATGTATTTAAGTTAATTTGAGTATTCAAACAACTCCCCAACACTAGAGGTCCAGTGAAGTTCTGTCAACTTCCCAACACAAGAGTCCAGGGAAGTTCAAACAACTGCCCAACACTAGAGGTCCTGCAAACTTCGAACAAACTAGAACTTCTGAGTAGTTCAAACAACTGACCATCACTTGAGGTCCTGGGAGGTTCAAACAACTGCCGAACACTAGGGGTTTGGAGTTTTGGGAAGTTCAAAAAACTGCCCAACACTAGAGGGATTGAGTCTTGGGAAGTTCAAGCAACTGCCCATTCCTAAGGGGTTTGGAGTCTTGGGAAGTTCAAATAACTGCCGAAAGCTAGGATGTTTGAGTCTTGCGAATTTCTAACAACAGCCATACACTAGAAGTACTGAGAAGTTCAGACAACTGTCCAAAAATAGAGGTCGTGGGATGTTCAATCAAATGCCCATCACCAGAGGTTCTGGGAAGTTCAAAAAACTACCCAACACTAGAGGTCCTGTGAAGTTCAAATAACTGCCGAAAACTAGGGGCTTGGAGTCTTGGGAAATTCAAAAAACTGCACAACACTAGGGGGATTGAGTCTCGGGAAGTTCAAGCGACTGCCCATTTCTAAGGGTTTTGGAGTCTTGGGAAGTTCAATTAACCGCCAAAAGCTGGGGTGTTTGAGTCTTGCGAAGTTCAAACAACTGCCCAACACTAGAAGTCCTGCAAAGTTCAAACAACAGTAAGTTCTGAGTAGCTCAAACAACTGACCATCACTAGAGGTCATGGGAGGTTTCAACAACTGCCGAACACTAGGGGCTCGGCGTCTTGGGAAGTTGAAAAAACTGCTCAACTTTAGGGGTATTGAGTCTTGGGAAGTTTAAGCAACTGCCCATTACTAGGGGGCTTAGAGTCTTGGGAATTTCAAATAACTGCCCAACACTAGGGGGGTTGAGTCTTGTGAAGTTCTAAAAACAGCCAAACACTAGAAGTTCTGAATAGTTCAAACAACTGACCATCACCAGAGGTCCTGGGAGGTTCAAACAACTGCCGAACACGAGGGGTTTGGAGTTTTGGGAAGTTCAAAAACTGCCCAACACTAGAGGGATTGAATCTTGGGAAGTTCAAGCAACTGCCCATTACTAGGGGGTTTGGAGTCTTGGTAAGTTCAAATAACTGCCAAGAGCTAGGATGTTTGAGTCTTGCGAATTTCTAACAATAGCCACACACCAGAAGTACTGAGAAGTTCAGACAACTGTCCAAAATAGAGGTCGTGGGATGTTCAATCAAATGCTCATCACCAGAGGTCCTGGGAAGTTCAAACAACTACCCAACACCAGAAGTCCTGGGAAGTTCAAACAACTGCCGAAAACTAGGGGCTTGGAGTCTTGGGAAGTTCAAAAAACTGGCCAACACTAGGGGGATTGAGTCTATGGAATTGCAAGCGACTGCCCATTTCTAAGGGTTTTGGAGTCTTGGGAAGTTCAATTAACTGCTAAAATCTGGGGTGTTTGAGTCTTGCGAAGTTCAAACAACTGCCCAACAGTAGAAGTCCTAGGAAGTTCAGTCAACTGCCCAATACTAGAATCCAGGGAAGTTCAAACAACTGCCCAACACTAGAGGTCCTGCAAAGTTCAAACAACAGGAAGTTCTGAGTAGTTCAAACAACTGACCATCGCTAGAAGTCCTGGGAAGTTCAAACAACTGCCGAAAACTAGGGGCTTGGAGTCTTGGGAAGTTCAAAAAACTGCCCAACATTAGGGGGATTGAGTCATGGGAAGTTTAAGCAACTGCCCATTACTAGGATGCTTGGAGTCTTGGGAATTTCAACAAACTGCCCAACACTAGGGAGTTGAGTCTTGTGAAGTTCTAACAACAGCCAAAAACTAGAAAAACTGAGAAGTTCAGACAACTGTCCAACACTAAATGTCCCGTGATGTTGAATCAACTGCCCATCACCAGAGGTCCTGGGAAGTTCAAACAACTACCCAACACTAGAAGTCCTGGGAAGTTCAAACAACTGCCGAAAAATAGAAGTCCTGTGAAGTTCTGTCAACTGCCCAATACTAGAATCCAGGGAAATTCAAACAACTGCCCAACACTAGAGGTCCTGCAAAGTTCAAACAACAGGAAAAGCTGAGTAGTTCAAACAACTGATCATCACTAGAGATCATGGGAGGTTCGAACAACTGCCGAACACAAGGGGCTCGGAGTCTTGGGAAATTGAAAAAACAAAACTGCTCAACACTAGGGGGATTGAGTCTTGGAAAATTTAAGCAACTGCCCATTACTAGGGGGCGTGGAGTATTGGGAATTTCAAATAACTGCCCAACACCAGGGGGGTTGAGTCTTGTGAAGTTCTAAAATCAGCCAAACACTAGAAGTTCTGAGTAGTTCAAACAACTGACAATCACTAGAGGTCCTAAGAGGTTCAAACAACTGCCGAACACTAGGGGTTTGGAGTTTTGGGAAGTTCAAAAAACTGCCCAATACTAGAGGGATTGAGTCTTGGGAAGTTCAAGCAACTGCCCATTACTAAGGGGTTTGGAGTCTTGGGAAGTTCAAATAACTGCCAAAAGCTAGGATGTTTGGGTCTTGCGAAGTTCTAACAACAACCATACACTAGAAGTACTGAGAAGTTCAGACAAGTGTCCAAAAATGGAGGTCGTGGGATGTTCAATCAAATGCCCATCACCAGAGGTCCTGGGAAGTTCAAACAACCACCCAACACTAGAAGTCCTGGGAAGTTCAATCAACTGCCAAAAACTAGGGGCTTGGAGTCTTGGGAAGTTCAAAAAACTAACCAACACTAGGGGGATTGAGTCTCGGGAAGTTCGAGCGACTGCCCATTTCTAAGGGTTTTGAAGTCTTGAAAAGTTCAATTAACTGCCAAAAGCTGGGGTGTTTGAGTCTTGAGAAGTTCAAACAACTGCCCAACACTAGAAGTCCTGTGAAATTCAGTCAACTGCCCAATACTAGAATCCAGGGAAGTTCAAACAACTGCCCAACACTAGAGTTCCTTCAAAGTTCAAACAACAGGAAGTCACTAGAGGTCTTGGGAGGTTCGAACAACTGCCGAACACTAGGGGCTCGGAGTCTTGGGGAGTTGAAAAAACTGCTCAACACTAGGGGGATTGAGTCTTGGGAAGTTTAAGCAACTTCCCATTACTAGGGGGCTTGGAGTCTTGGGAATTTCAATAAACTGCCCAACACTAGGAGGGTTGAGTCTTGTGAAGTTCTAAAAACAGCCAAACACTAGAAGTACTGAGAAGTTCAGACAACTGTCCAACACTAGAGGTCCCGGGAAGTTCAATCAACTGCCCATCACCAGAGGTCCTGGGAAGTTCAAACAACTGCCGAAAACTAGGGACTAGGAGTCTAGGGAAGTTCAAAAAACTGCCCAACACTAGGAGGATTGAGTCTCGGGAAGTTCAAGCAACTGCTCATTACTAAGGGTTTTGGAGTCTTGGGAAGTTGAAATAACTGCCAAATGCTGGGGTGTTTGAGTCTTGCGAAGATCAAACACCTGCCCAACACTAGAAGTCCTAGGAAGTTCGTTCAACTGCCCAATACCAGAATCCAGGGAAGTTCAACCAACTGCCCAACCCTAGAGGTCCTGCAAAGATCAAACAGCAGGAAGTTCTGAGTAGTTCAAACAACTGACTATCGCTAGAGGTCATGGGAGGTTCAAACAACTGCCTAAAACTAGAGGTCTGGAATGCTCAATCAACTGCCAAACACTAGAGGTCCTGGGAAGTTCAAACAACTGCTCAACAATAGAAGTCCTGCGAAGTTCACTCAACTGCCCAAAACTAGAGTCCAGGGAAGTTCAAACAACTACTCAACACTAGAAGTCCTGGGAAGTTCAAACAACTGCCGAAAACTAGGGACTTGGAGTCTTAGGAAGTTCAAAAAACTTCCCAAGACTGGGGGGATTGGGTCTCGGGAAGTTCAAGCAACTGCTCATTACTAAGAGTTTTGGAGTCTTGGGAAGTTGAAATAACTGCCAACTGCCCTTTACTAGGGGCTTAGAGTCTTGGGAATTTCAAATAACTGCCCAACACTAGAGGGGTTGAGTCTTGTGAAGTTCTAAAAACAGCCAAACACTAGAAGTTCTGAGTAGTTCAAACAACTGACCATCACCAGAGGTCCTGGGAGGTTCAAACAACTGCCGAACACGAGGGGTTTGGAGTTTTGGGAAGTTCAAAAACTGCCCAACACTAGAGGGATTGAATCTTGGGAAGTTCAAGCAACGGCCCATTACTAGGGGGTTTGGAGTCTTGGTAAGTTCAAATAACTGCCAAAAGCTAGGATGTTTGAGTCTTGCGAATTGTGCCATTCTGCCAGATGACACAGCACAACCTTCCCGCGACAGAAAAAAGAGTGACTAAAGGCCTTGTGAACAAAAAAGTGTTATGACGGAGGGTCGGAATGTTCTAGAAATTTTATTTTTAAAATTTCGATTGGAAGAAGAACATTTCTGAGAAATAGAAAAAAGACGGCCATTTTGAATAGAAAAGACGAAAATCAGAACCACGATAGAGATTGTAAAGAACAGTCGTGCGAGAAAATTACGGAGCCTCTTATCGTGGCAATAACACACGATAAGGACCTTAGCGACAGATATTTGTGGAGACGGAGGCTTCAGTGGGGGGAAGAGAAATACCACGGAACCCTCCCGGGACACGAAATATAGGAGATAAGAGTGTTATCTCAAGAAAATCACGGGAGCGGAGGCTTGGTCCCCCAGAGACTGTTATATGTGAAGGGACTGGGTAAACTAACTTCAACAGTTGCTGTAATGTCCTAGATCTTAATTAACACCGATATTATTTCAATATTTCAGAGCATGAGTAAATAAAAAAGGAAAGGGTCAATCCATCTCCAATGGATTTAATATAAAACTGTCACACAAAAACATATAAAAATAGGTTGTTCGAGCCGTGTTTTTAATGACAATCACGTGGTCTGAGGATCCGAGACTCAGCTATGTGGTTGTGTTCGCATGTAAACGAAAGCTGATCAAAAGTCGTTTGACTGATGGCCTAAAAATGGTAACTTTTTACTTTGCCCTAGACAGACCAGAAAATCAACTGGCAAGGTCGAGACGGTGAAAAACGAGTAGAATTAAGGTAACTGACGCCTGCCAGTCGTTAATAGGTACTTTTTCTACGCTCCGTCGCTGTGTGATATTTGGGCGAATGTTACATAGACGTTTTTATGGCGCTCCTGGGTGGGCCTGTTAAAGGCATGAAACCATCATGATCAGCAAGCGTTTCAGCGACGAACCCTCCGCTCCGGGCGTATGCCCGAGTTAGAGGTCTTAATGACCGTTTTTGTACTAGGGGGAAGGTGCGTACCCTCCGTCTAGTACAATTTAGCTTTTTAACTCAGTTAACACCGAAAATTCCGGGGGCCGGAGGGTTAGGTGGGAAGTCATGAACCCGCTTGTCCCGAGGTCCCGGGACCAAAAACAATTAAAGAGAAAGCGTAAAACCAAACAAAAATAGTGTATAACCAAGAAAAAGTCAAAAATAAATTTATTTAAAAACAAAAAAGTACAAAAAACAGTAAAAAATCCAAAAAAGACCAAAAACAGTAAAAAACATAAAGTGACAGTTTATATGTTATTTCCGGACGAGATGTGATCTGACCTTCCTATTTGTTGTTGTTTCAGATTTATTTATATCGTTTCTGATAGAAATATTGTGTGTTTTGGTGAAGGGTTGGGTACCCTCCCTCGAGTGTAATTTGAGTGTTTAAGCACGTTAATGGTGATTTTGCCGGTGACCGGAGGGTAGAGTGGCAGGCTGATCAACGTGTTCCACACTCAACAGGGACATCAGGGACAACATCCGCAACGACTGTTGGGTATCGTTGAAGCAATTTTAGTATCGTTCGGGTACTATTTCATTAAAACTTAAGTGGTGGGGGGCACGATTGGCGCGGTCCGATTGTACCCTCCATCGATTACAAATTTCCGAGTTAAGGGTCTTAATTCGGATAATTTAGTGCAAAGGAGGGTATAATACTATTCATTAACGACTATTAATAGATTATTATCCTTATTATATATTACTTATCTCCTATTTACACCCAAGAAACACCCATTTTTTGTCGAGAATTACCAATTTTCGACCAAACTATAGACCCCCAAATTTTCGGATATCCGAGCTTTTCCGATAGGTAAAGAGCTTTTATATAGAGAGTAGCTACGTAGTTCGATCCCCTTCACTGAAGAAACCGCGTGAGCAAAGACTCAGTAGAAGTTAGAAAAACGAAAATTTTTCGATCAAAATTTTGATAATTTTCTGTATTTTGTCAATCTGTTTTGGGGATCGAGTTTTTGAGTTTTTAGAGTTAGAGCAATAAAATTTTTTGCGTTAGGAGCGTGCTAGCATAACGTGCTAGGTCACTAGAGAAATTTTTGGGTAACCCTCCGAGTAGCTCCGTGGATAGAGCTAACGACTTAAGGTTTGGAAAAGGAAGGAATCGGAGGGTCCAAATTTGATAGTTTTTGGCCAAATTTTTGTTTATAAACCAATTTTGGTCCGGTTTTTTGCATTATTCCAGTGCCGTATAGGGCTGCTACGCTCATTTCAAGTATTGTTAGGCACTTTCGACCGGAATTGCGGAAAAAGTCTTTCAGAACCTATATAGGTGGTGAAAAAAGGCCATTTTGACGAATGCGTTTTTGGCGATTTCTCAAAGACTAGTTATCCGATCGGGATAATTTTGGTACCATAAGTCGACGTTTTTGACCACTTTTCCGAATCGCAACCGTTTTTGGGTTGATTATTTCGGATAAGAAAAATTTTTTAGAATTTGTTGGTTCGGAGGGTCCAAATCACGGGCAACCCTCCGAGCGGCAGAAAATTTTATCAAAACATCTTCTTATTCAACTGGGAAGGTTGACCGTGTCAGCCAACCTAGTTTTAAGTCAGGTAGACCGCTTTCAGAGGCTTTACTGCGGTGATATAACCCTTTTTTCTTGATTTTGGGGGAACCCTCCGAAGTGACCCTCCGGAGTCAGCTAAACCCTTTAGCAACCCTCCTTAGTGGAAAATTTCCACGAGATCACCCTAAGAAGTTGAAACAGCTCCCCCTAGAGCCCTTAGCTTGTTTTGACGCTTTTTGAAGCTAGTAGGAGAACCTTCCAAGCGAGATCAAAAAATTTGAAAATTTTGGAGGTACCCTCCGAAGTAACCCTCCGGAGCGTATTAAGCATCTTATTGACCCTCCTTAGTAAATTTAGGGGGACCCTCCGAAGTAACTTGGGTGATTAAGATACCCTCCTAAGTAACTTGGGTGATTGAGGTACCCTCCAAGGTAACCCTCCGGAGTGTCTTAAACCTTCTAGCGACCTTCATTGTAAGAGACTTGAGTAAACCTTCTGTGGCAATTTGGGAAACGGAAAATATCCATTTAATTAGGATCATATTAGGATATTAGGCGTGCTTATCAGGATCATAAAAACCCATTTTGACCCGGAAATTCGTGATCAACTTTGGATTCTACATTGGGTGTATCAGAAGTACCCGAACAAAATTTTTTTTGATTGTGAATTTGGCTGTGTGGTTGCCTTGAGCTACTTAATAGGAAAGTTCGGGCAATCCGGGAACAAATAAAGGATTACCTCGGTGAGTGTATTAGGCAAATACACACTCACTTGAGAAGAAAAGTTGTTCCCTACTCTCGTGCACTTGGAGCAGTCCCGGTGTGGGAGAGCTTTTTCATAGACTTTAGAAATTTTCGATCAGAGGTTGCCTTGAGCCACTTAATAGGACAGCTCGGGCAATCGCAGGGCACCTAAAAGAAGACCTCGGTGGGTGCATTAGGCAAATACACACCCACTTGAGAAGACTGTGTCCTGGGCTTTGTTCTTTCGGATCGTTCGGATTGGGGGAAGTCTTTTTCTTTAAGACTAAGTTTTATTGATCTGTTTCTGAATCATCACTGCTTTTTATCAAAGATTGTTTCATTTTGACAAAGCAGTGACTTGATAAAATGTGTGGCTGGCAATAAATTGATACTGACAAAAGGTCGCTGTCACCTGTAGGATATTCTTATCTGATTATCGATTGTGTTTTGTGTATCGATTATATCTTGTGGAAACTTAAAGTTACTGTTATATTATACAACCGGGTTGAGTTAGCATTATATCAATACTGGGTAGACCCTGTGTGTAACTTTAGCTGAGTCACTAGTTTAGTCGTGAGAGATCTAAGAGACATTTTGATACTGACGGAATTGACTAGGCAGCGTTAAGTGATTTAACTAAATCTTGTTTGTGGTACGTTTGCATTGCCATCAAATTACGAATAATTTTCATTTTGTAAAAACTATGCAGCGCAGGGACTCACTAGGATCGACTACTAAAATTCCCAGGCTAAGCAAAGGAAGCACGCGGAAATTTAAAACTAGGCTAAGTCAAACCTCGTTTAGTGGCGCTTCCGACGCGTTTGCTGAAGACAAATCGACTAAAGGTCAACCTGATCTTTCAGTGATCGAAATGAAACTAAGGAGCGAGAAAAACCTTGATGGCAATCAAGGACGGAGCGCCGAGGCCGAGCCTTCGAGCGAAACGCTGGTGGATCCCTTTGACGAAGGGGAGCGAACGCTCATTCGACCCGACTTTGAGCCAGACGAGGTCCTCGAACGAGAGGAAGTCGAGAGGACAGAGGAGACCTCGGAGCGTTCCGAGGTCGAGCCGCGAGAGGAAGTCTTATTCAAGGGAATGTCCAAATCGACGTTTTTGACCACTTTTCCGAATCGCAACCGTTTTTGGGTTGATTATTTCGGATAAGAAAAATTTTTTAGAATTTGTTGGTTCGGAGGGTCCAAATCACGGGCAACCCTCCGAGCGGCAGAAAATTTTATCAAAACATCTTCTTATTCAACTGGGAAGGTTGACCGTGTCAGCCAACCTAGTTTTAAGTCAGGTAGACCGCTTTCAGAGGCTTTACTGCGGTGATATAACCCTTTTTTCTTGATTTTGGGGGAACCCTCCGAAGTGACCCTCCGGAGTCAGCTAAACCCTTTAGCAACCCTCCTTAGTGGAAAATTTCCACGAGATCACCCTAAGAAGTTGAAACAGCTCCCCCTAGAGCCCTTAGCTTGTTTTGACGCTTTTTGAAGCTAGTAGGAGAACCTTCCAAGCGAGATCAAAAAATTTGAAAATTTTGGAGGTACCCTCCGAAGTAACCCTCCGGAGCGTATTAAGCATCTTATTGACCCTCCTTAGTAAATTTAGGGGGACCCTCCGAAGTAACTTGGGTGATTAAGATACCCTCCTAAGTAACTTGGGTGATTGAGGTACCCTCCAAGGTAACCCTCCGGAGTGTCTTAAACCTTCTAGCGACCTTCCTTGTAAGAGACTTGAGTAAACCTTCTGTGGCAATTTGGGAAACGGAAAATATCCATTTAATTAGGATCATATTAGGATATTAGGCGTGCTTATCAGGATCATAAAAACCCATTTTGACCCGGAAATTCGTGATCAACTTTGGATTCTACATTGGGTGTATCAGAAGTACCCGAACAAAATTTTTTTTGATTGTGAATTTGGCTGTGTGGTTGCCTTGAGCTACTTAATAGGAAAGTTCGGGCAATCCGGGAACAAATAAAGGATTACCTCGGTGAGTGTATTAGGCAAATACACACTCACTTGAGAAGAAAAGTTGTTCCCTACTCTCGTGCACTTGGAGCAGTCCCGGTGTGGGAGAGCTTTTTCATAGACTTTAGAAATTTTCGATCAGAGGTTGCCTTGAGCCACTTAATAGGACAGCTCGGGCAATCGCAGGGCACCTAAAAGAAGACCTCGGTGGGTGCATTAGGCAAATACACACCCACTTGAGAAGACTGTGTCCTGGGCTTTGTTCTTTCGGATCGTTCCGATTGGGGGAAGTCTTTTTCTTTAAGACTAAGTTTTATTGATCTGTTTCTGAATCATCACTGCTTTTTATCAAAGATTGTTTCATTTTAACAAAGCAGTGACTTGATAAAATGTGTGGCTGGCAATAAATTGATACTGACAAAAGGTCGCTGTCACCTGTAGGATATTCTTATCTGATTATCGATTGTGTTTTGTGTATCGATTATATCTTGTGGAAACTTAAAGTTACTGTTATATTATACAACCGGGTTGAGTTAGCATTATATCAATACTGGGTAGACCCTGTGTGTAACTTTAGCTGAGTCACTAGTTTAGTCGTGAGAGATCTAAGAGACATTTTGATACTGACGGAATTGACTAGGCAGAGTTAAGTGATTTAACTAAATCTTGTTTGTGGTACGTTTGCATTGCCATCAAATTACGAATAATTTTCATTTTGTAAAAACTATGCAGCGCA
The DNA here is from genome assembly GCF_963678635.1 of Symsagittifera roscoffensis. NCBI lineage: Eukaryota > Metazoa > Xenacoelomorpha > Acoela > Convolutidae > Symsagittifera > Symsagittifera roscoffensis. Next base: position 73,155,402 of record NC_087062.1, on the reverse strand, counting down.
GGGACTCACTAGGATCGACTACTAAAATTCCCAGGCTAAGCAAAGGAAGCACGCGGAAATTTAAAACTAGGCTAAGTCAAACCTCGTTTAGTAGCGCTTCCGACGCGTTTGCTGAAGACGAATCGACTAAAGGTCAACCTGATCTTTCAGTGATCGAAATGAAACTAAGGAGCGAGAAAAACCTTGATGGCAATCAAGGACGGAGCGCCGAGGCCGAGCCTGCGAGCGAAACGCTGGTGGATCCCTTTGACGAAGGGGAGCGAACGCTCATTCGACCCGACTTTGAGCCAGACGAGGTCCTCGAACGAGAGGAAGTCGAGAGGACAGAGGAGACCTCGGAGCGTTCCGAGGTCGAGCCGCGAGAGGAAGTCTTATTCAAGGGAATGTCCAAATCGGAGACCAAGAGTCACAGGTGGAGGGGAGAATACTCACATTCGGCTAGTACCCACTCATCTCTGGCCAAGCAGAGCAACAACGCGATGATGTCGAGTATAAGCCCGAGTGAAGAACAACCGGGTTCGAAGGCCAAGAAGAGTTGGAAGTCTTTGTACGGCGAGCGCATGGCGTCACTACCAACTGTTGTTTTAACTTCCAGTTATGACTACCCGGAGACATCCCATCCGGATGTGAACTTCACACCGTGCCCAAGGAACGAGAAGAGCAGGAAGGCGTCATCAGCCTCGCCGACCAGGCCCATGTCAGATGGGATAACGATGGGAGCGTCATCAACCTTCGACAGATTAATGACGTCCATGAGCAAGCAAAAAAGCGGTGCGTCATCAAGCACCAGGCTGCAGCCGCAGTTGACCTCATCTTCTCTGGGGCTAACCCCGCCACTGGGGGCAGCTGGTGACATAAGTGATGTGTTTGCTGGTGTGATGAATGGCCTGGATGAATTGAGGCGGGACATGACTAAGAAGATAGATCAAGTTGACGAGAGAGCTCACCATGGTAGAGAGAGTTTGAAAGATGAGCTAACGCACGTGAAGTCGCAAGCGAGGTTTGATCAGGCTCAATTGATTCGCAACACCGATCAATGCCTGGCTGAGAGCCTGGCACAGGCAAAGAAAGAGTCAGAGGAAAGAGAGGCTAGGATGACAAGAGAGATCGAGCGATTATTTAATGATCATGATAATACCTATGCCCAAACGATGACTGGCCTGGAAAAGAGGTTGGACGCCAACTCTGACTTGATGATGCGGAAGCTTGACGCGATCCTGAACGGAAGTAGTTGGCAGGAGCATTCCAACTCAAGGGAGGGCTCACGCCATGCGAATGTTGCAGATGGTACGGGCAACAGTGCCAGAGCCCAGCAAAGCTCGAGAACGAACTACGAACATAGAAACAAGGAGCGGCCGAGGGCAGCCCCGCAGGCCCAGTACCGCCGGAGACAGATGCCACCCCGGAGACAAGATTGCCAACCGTGCCACAAGTCAGTTCAGTACCAGATCTGACTACGGTCTCACAAGACACAACGATGTATGCCTCGATGTTTGAGCCTCTGAACAGATCTCTTGAAACATTCATCACCAAGCTCTCGAAGTCAACCGAGAGAGGAGAGAGGTCAAGAAGAACACTGAAAAAGCCGAAGTCATATAAAGACGAGTCAGACGGCTGCATTGATACTTGGATAGAGGTGATGAAGTTACACTTTGAGGAAGAGAATCTCTCCAAGAAACAAGAGTGCAGCGCGCTGACGAGCAACCTGGAGGGTACTGCATTAAATTGTGTAATGGCGAAAAGAGCCAATGAGAGAGACAGCGCTCGCAAGATATTCGACATCCTGCTGAATCGTTTCGGCTCTGGAGTACAAGGGCACCAGGCCATGGTGAAGTTCGAGAAGAGACGTCAGAGAGATGAAGAATCAATAGATAAAATCTTGGATGACCTTGAACTGCTCAGGAGGAGAAGTAACCCGGATGAGAGAATATCCGAGCGAAACTTGGCGCTCGCTTCGAAGTTCATGGATGGAGTAAGGAGCGAGGAGTTGAAGACGATGTTGGCCACTCACTTCACCCTGTCGCTTGACCAGGTACCCAAGCCCGACGACTTGCGTATGAAGTCACGCGAGTATTTACACATAAAACCGAGGGCGCAAAACCGTTACAGCAATTATGGCAATTATAGCGGGACAAACACTGGTGCGAATTCCAGTTGGTACAAACCTCGTGATGACATGGACAAGAGGAGGTCGTGTGCGAATTGTGGTTCGATGGACCATAACGTTTCTGCGTGTTCTGCATACAAACAGAACATGAAGGCCATAGGCTACTTTCTCGAGGACGCTGACGCGACCGACGAGGATCACGAAGAGTACGTGAGAGCGCTCATCATGAAATATGGTCCGAGGTGTTTCTTCTGTAATTTGGAGGGACACTTCAAGTCGGATTGTACTCAATTTTGGGACGCAGTAGCGGACGCGAAACACCCCCGCCACGAAGAGGCGCTTTCGGGTGTCAAGGCCAGTCGAGCACGTCTGATGAACGAGGCTGAATCTCGGAAAAAGGAGACGACACCGAGCACTTTCACGACCAAAAAGGTTAAGACATGGCCTGACGAGGTGGTAGCCTCGAACCTCGAAACAGAGTAATCTAGCCCACTCAAGGTGGATTACGGCCTGGCGGCAAGGACAGCTCTGCAGAATGTCAAACAGGACCTAGCCACGAAAGAATGGAGCAATGGGTAAGGTCGGAGCTGGAGAGCACAGATCTTCGGGAAAGTCTTAATGTCCTGAGTAAGACGACAAGAGCAGAAGACGAAAAAGAGCCCAAGAAACATGGACTAAAACTGAACGTTATATCTGGCAAGACTTTCGGCATGACGAAGGCGGGGACCAAAATAACGTCTATCATCTCAGTCGCAGGGCACCAGGTGGTCAAGAACCTGAGCGAGCCATCCGAGATTACACTGGTCCACCTGGACATCTATGCCGACTACCTGAAGGAGAAGGATGCCAAACTGGACTCCAGGGCAGTGCGAGCGCTGCTCACAACGGGAGGTCCGAGGCTGATGAAAGTGGACGGACATTATATCGATGTCCATGGCCCTTACCCGATTCTGATGAATATGGATGGCATCAATATCTACACGAAAGCTCACATAACTGATGCGAACGATCAGGTTGGCCGGATATACATTGGTCAAGAGGAGCTGAAGGTCAGACGAATCGGACACAACGCGATGCTCGAACAAGATGCTGTGCATATTGGTTGCGAGGCAGATCTGGCCGCACACGTTCTGGACGTGCAAGGCAGACAACTTTCAGTAAAGGGACTGCTAGACACGGGAGCAGTGGTTAGTGTCATGCCAGTCAAAACTTGGACCGACATGGGTTTTGATAGGTCGGATCTCATACCGACAAACATCAGGTTGGCAGCTGCCAATCAGGGAGCGATCTATGTCGCCGGACGAACCCCGATCAACTCACTGCAGCTCGAAGGGAGACATCTTTGGATGAGCTTCCTAGTAGTAGAGAATTTGGACGAATCCGACCAGTTCATCCTAGGAAGGGATTTCGTTCGCAACTTTGACGTCACGATTGATCTCAATGACGGATTGATTAGGATCAAGGATCCTGAAAGAAAGTATGAGAAAAGACCCCTTAATAAGATCTTAATTAATCAGGCCAAGGTGCCGATTTTTCTGGATCGAAAACTTAGATTAAAACCGAACCAAGCCGTAGTAGCGACGTTTAGGATGAGGAACTTGAATGAACTCAGCAATGACAGACAGGTGTGTCTGGTACCTAATCCAAACAGTAAAAGCTCGGCTATTTTAGGAAGAAGCTTCTCACTCACTCAGAGCGGACTGTGTGTGAGTGTGTTATTGAACACAGAAGCAACAACAGTGACAATATAGAGGGGAAAGAAACTTGGCTAGGCTTTGCCTCTGAACACAGACTTTCTGAGTGTGGAGAACTTGAAGAAGTTTGATGTAACTAAATGTCCATTACATGCGAACCAAGAATGTATAATGAAAAGAGTAATTGAATTGAAATCTTCTAGGAAATTGTTTTCAATGAAGTCGGAAACAGATGATGGGCTGTCTAGTTGTTCCAACTTTCCTGAGAGGCCGACGGAAGCAGAGTTAGCAGCGAATAGGCCTGTCCTACCTGAGATAGAACATCTGAAGGGTAAAATATCTGACAAGGAACTAGATTCGCTCAGGGCGGTGCTAAATCGGAACGCAGATGTTTTTTCGAAACATAATGCCGACATAGGTTGTTGCAATTTTGTAGAGCACGAGATTGAGATAGAAGAGGGCTCGGTACCTCATAGGGAAGGGGCGAGAAGAATGGCCCCAAACAAGTCAGAAGCGTGTAGGAAGGAAATCGAGATGTTAATGGAGTACGACATGATCGAGCCGTCGAAGTCCCCATGGGCTTGTGGCGTAGTCATGGCGAAAAAGAAAGGGGGACAACTCAGATTTTGTTGTGATTTCCGTTATCTGAACGCAGTGACTATAAAGGACGCATACCCGATTCCCCGCATCGATGAGAGCCTATCCAAGCTGGGAGACGCTAAGTTCTTCACGACGTTGGATTTGGGCTCATCATTCTGGCAAGTGCCACTCAGAAAGCAAGATCGAGAGAAAACAGGTTTCGCGTGTGAGCTGGGACTGTTCCAGTGGAAGAGGATGCCATTCGGATTGTGCAACGCAACGGCCACATTCCAGCGACTGATGGCTCAGGCACTCACGAGCGTCACTAAGAAATATGGGAATCTCATCATGTGTTATGTCGATGATGTAGTGATTGCAACACCAACCTTAGAAGACCACATAGAGAGGTTGGAGGAGGTGTTTTCTTGCATGAAGCAGGCGGGTCTGAAATGCAAACCCTCTAAGTGTGAAATCCTCAGGGATTCCATAAAGTATCTGGGCCGCATGGTTGACAAACATGGAGTGAGACCAGATCCCGAAGCGGTTGAAGCGGTGCTGACCTGGAAGCCACCTAAAACAGACACACAGCTGATGAGTTTTTTGGGATTCGCCAATTATTATCGGGAGTTCATCAAGGGGTATGCTGACAAAATATACCCCATGCAGAGGTTGATGAGAAACAAGGGCAAAAAGTTCACCTGGACTGATGAGGCACAAGTCTCATTTGAAAACATCAAACGTGAACTTTGCGAGGCACCGGTCCTCGGCATGCCAACGGAGAAGGGGATGTTCGTGCTGGACACGGATGCATCAGTGGTTGCGATATCAGGCATACTTCACCAAGAGCAGGAGTGGAACGGGAGATCGGTTCTTCGTCCGATAGCTTATGAAATTAAAGTCCTGAGCGACACTGAGATGAAATACGGCGCACCAAAAGCGGAGATGTTTGCTGTGATCATGTTTGTGGAAAAATACAGGGCCTACCTGGGGAGTGCTCCCTTCAAGTTACGAGTGGACAATCGTGCCCTTGCCTGGCTGAAAACGTATTCGATGGACCAAAGCTATATTGGTCGTTGGATTGTGCGCCTGGATGGATACCACATGATCATAGAGCACCGCACCCGTGACAAGCACCAGAACGCAGATAGCCTCAGCAAAAAGACAGAATTTTATGAGCGCCTCGAGGAGAAGCAGGCTAACCAATCAGAGATCAAAGACGGGTTTTCCTTTCTGGACAAAGAAACCTACGATAAGCTGCCACTTACAAGGTGGTTAGACAAATCAGGACATCCTATACCTGGACACCCTGACCTTCTAGTGGAGACGGCCGCGGATATAAAGCTTTTAGCCAGAGGCGAACCCGTTCCGTTGGATCTGCTAGCCGATCCAACTTTGTACAGCAAGAACTGACCAGGCTGGGTATAAACAGCATCGCTTTATTGAATAAGGCGGTGAACGTGGCGCCGGACGTCATGGAAAAACTCCGTGACTTGTTGGATAGGGAAGTGGATAGGCATGATCGTGAATGGATGGAGACCATGCAGAGGTTGACTGTCACCGAGAGAATAGAGAAGAGGCCAGTGTACATTCGCAGCCGAGGCGTTGAACGGGATTGCAGGTCGATCGTCAACCAGCTGGTGACCTCGATGCCGAAAGAAGTCTTGTTGAGAACTTCGTTCACTGAATATGGAACATTGAATCAGAACCAAGCTACTGAGGAAGTCAGGATCAGGTCGAAATCTAGCTTCACGAGGAGAGTGCACTTCACGGATGCAAAAGAGGAATACGAGCCAAGCCCAGATTGTTCGTCCGTGGACGAGACAATGTCCGGGGAGTCTGACACCTTCGAGCCAGTCAAGGACGACTTGTCTGAGGAGTCAGACACCTTTGAGCCCGTGCAGGACAACTTGTCCGGGGAGAGGTTGACTAGACCACCTAGGGGCAGAATTTTGTCCGGGGAGTCGGGTTCAAAGCAACCAATGGACAGAGTTTTGTCCGGGGAGTCGAGAAACATCTCAGACAACTTGGGACATGATGTTGGAGAATCAGTTGACTCAAGTGTTGACTCGGGACCCCAGTCCTGGGACAACGCGTCTGAAACAACTTCCAATTCCGATGTGTCAGAGATCGCAATCCACTCCTTATTGGTAGACTGGAAGCAGCGTGGGCTGGACCGAGAAACACACCAGGATCCAGACAGGGACAGATACACCTCAGATGAAGAGGGCACTGTGGTAGATAATGCCGCAGACGAGCTCGAGCTGATAGCAGTTTCAAAACGCCCAACCAGATTGCTGCCACATGGTACGGTCGTCCGTACCAATCTGGAACCATCTGTGCAAGAAGCGACTCCTTTGAAAAAGATATGGTGTGTCAAGTTGATGGACGATGCTCATGCTCCGGAGATAATGAATGGGCAAATGAACGTGGTGAAGACGTATTTGAAAGCCAGGTACAGGCTGTCGGATCTCCTGAGGGCTCAACGAAATGATAGAATGACGAGCAGTCTGAAAAGATGGATCGAGAATGGAGCACCTGACAAGGGAGACTTGGAAGAAGACAGCTACAAAATCCTGAAGCAGTTTTACCTGAAGAGGAAAGACTTGTTGTACCTGAATAAGGACGGAATCGTAGCCTGTAAGCGCAAGGAGGAGGACAAGGTCCTTCATAAATACAATTCAATAGTGTTACCACAGTTGTACCAGACCGAATTGCTCTTTCGCTCACATGATCAGATGGGACATCAAGGCGTGGACAAAGTGTATAACAGGATACAAAAACGATTCGAATGGCCGGGATTGAAGAAGGCTTGTGAGAAATGGATAGCCCCATGCCTGTCTTGTCAACAGGCAAAGGATCCCAGGAAACTAAGGTTCCCCCTACAGTCAATAGAATCGTCAGGTTTCAACGAAGTGGTGCAAATTGATCATCAGAAAATCTGCATGACAGCAACGGGCTATAATCAGGTGCTGGTAATGATCGACCATTTTACAAAGTATGCGGAGGCAGCACCCTGCATGACAGCATCGGCAGAAGAAACATGCGATCATTTGATAAACGTGTGGATAGCAAGGCATGGCTGCCCCATCACGTTCCAATCGGACAATGGCAAAGCATTCGTAGGTGATCTCACCAAAGAGTTAATGAAAAGGTCGCAGGTAGCGCAGGCCCGCTCGACCACTTATCACCCGCAAACGAATGGCCTAGTCGAGTGGCAGAATCGCACACTAGTATCCATGTTGAGAGTCTACTGCTCACGCTATATGGATGACTGGGACAAGCACTTGCCGCAAGTGATGGGTGCTTACAACAGCACGGAGCATTCCACCACGGGAATAAGTCCGCATATGATGCTGACGGGTCACGAAAAGGCACTCACGTTAACGTTCTTCTACCCTGAATATGAAGGGAAGAGGACAGCACCGCAAACGTACGTGCGGGACGTTATTAGAAGACAACAGGACCTCAATGACTTATGCAGGAGGGATACGCAACAGGCGCAGATTAGACAAAAAAGGAGGTTTGATAAAAGGACAGCCGATGCAAAAGCCTACTCAGTTGGCGATTACGTCTGGGTGTTCCAGGAAGTGGTTCCACCAAAAGGAACCAAGAAACTATTAAAGAAATAGCGTGGTCCATTTCAGATAACAGAGGTGCATCAAGGAGGTCGTTTTTATCGGCTGAGCACCGGAAGAGCGGCTCATTACGAGAATATCAAACCACACAACGCCTCGTCCGAGGATTGGTGCATCCCAGCGGACATGCAAGAGGGAGACTATTTAATAGTGGATCCTGCTTGTGAAGTGATTGAAAGGGGTACTCGCGACAAGAACGACGGGAATGAGATGGTGGATAATTGTGATCTACCACTGGATCTCGAGTTGACTGAGCGAGTAGAGGTGGACAATGAAACTCTACCCTATGCCGAAGAAGACTGGGATTGCCCGGAACAAACCGAAATTGACAAAGGAATACAACCTGACTTTCCGCTCACTATGGAGACACGCCAAAGTAAGAGAGGAAAAAACCAGAAGAAATACAATCCGTATAGCGCGGACTTCGTTGTAGATCGGATAGTAGTGAGTGATGTCATAGACTCGCTGGTGGGGCTGGACGAAGCTAGAAGAAATCGACCTTGTGAACGATATGGATCAAGATTGGATCGACGATCGATCAGAACCGGAAGTGGAGTTCGAACCAGAAGCGGAACAGACTCATGAGCAAGAACTAACAAACTTGCGCGTGCTCGAATGGCTCCATGATCTGCCGACAGATCCAAAAGAGACGATCCTGACGATTCAGGACGTCGATAGAGACGGCGTCAAATACATCAGTCATGATAATACCGAGTCCAACTGGGTCGCCCCAGATGGTCCTCTACGTGTTCCACAATCCAACCTCGGTCTCCTAGACTTTGGGCGATCGACGGGGACGTCGATGGATATTTTTGTCCGGGGAGTGGGGGTAGGACTCACCCACACCGAAAATCTCATAATAAAAAAATTGAAATCGGCAAGGGAAACCGGAGAACTAGAGACAGAGGGCGAGAATGCTAAGAAACCACCTTTTGGACGAATCTTTGAATCGTATTTTGATCTACCGAACCACTATTCGAACAATATCGTTATAACGGACAGCGATTTCATACTCACGGAACGCACGTGCGCCATAGCGATAACGGCGGACGTAAGCTTCAAAACAGCACTAGCGGCCGACTTTAAAAGAGAGTACAAGAATATCGAGTTTTTGTGGAAACAGAGGCCGGGTGTAGGAGGAATGATAGCGTTGCCCCCTGTTGCATCACATATACCAGGGAAATATTTGTGTTTTTTGGTTACGAAAGCTACTGATACGCAACACGTGAATCCGGAGAGCTTGGTATTGGCCTTGACTCGACTTAGGGATTTCCTGGTTGAGAGAGGTGTGACCTCTCTCTCGTTGCCAGTTTATGATCCCAATAGAGGGAAGCTACACCCGAGAGAGTTGTACGCTCTTGTGCATGTGATATTTTCAGAGACTGACATAGAGGTTTACTCTAAAAAATACTATCTGAGTATATGCTAAGAATTGCGCTCGGCGATAAGTGGTTTTTATTAAGTTATTCGATAGGAATTAGAGTCAAGTTTTAGATTAGGTTAGGTCTTAGGTACAGTATTAGGGATTAGGTTTTTATGTGATAGTATAGGTGTGTGATGTTTATGTGTTTATGTTATGTTATTGTTATGATATGTTTTATGTTTGTGTCATCAAGGTGACAGCGCACATTCGTGCTACTCTGACAAAGATAAAGGTGGACGATCCACCTTGGTGCTAAAATTTTAAATCAGAATTGAAAAAGAGAATTTCAATGGAGAGTTTTAAAGAATTGATTGATGTTGCATCCAAAAATGATGGTTCTAAGTCGCGACCTGTTTTTTAGATCTTGATTGATCGAAAATTGTTTACTGAACACTGAATCAGAGGAGACAGAAAGAAATTACACGACACGACAACAAGAATCAACACGAAAAGAAATGGGTGACACGAACGAACTCATGGAATTCCTCTCAGCGAGTCTAGGAGCGACTCTAGACGAGATCTATCAGCGGTTGATCGATTGTGATTTTACACGAGAAGACCCGGGGTTGGCGATGTTTGTGGTCGCACTCCTCAATGCACTGGGAAGAGAGCGTCGAGGGAATCGCCCTACAGAATTCGTGTTGATGTTGGCCTTCGGTGAGTCCGGGACCGCCGAGAGAGGCCGAAACCGATTAATGAGATGGAGGCGCGGAGAAATGTCTGGCCACGACCTGGCTCGTGAGCCAGGACTAGGTGAGCAAAGGGACCACCGGCTAGGTGAGATGCCCTTACCCGTCCAACCTGCGCAGCCACTCATTGGAGCGAAGAGACAGCGTGATGGGCCAGGCCCGTCACACTCGGTCGACTCTCCAACAGCTGCTCCTCCCCTGAAGAGAGTGAGAGTGAGCGAGATAGAGATCCAGAGGTCGGAAACGATTGAGACACTGGAGAAGAAGGAGAGAGATCAGAGTGAGCTGTGTGCCAAACTTCAGGAGTACAGGGCCATAGCTCGAGAGAGAGACGAATGGAAAAAGAAATTTGAAGATCTGCAGGTGGCCTACAAGGAGGATGAGATAAAGCACCTGAAGGAGCTGTATATGGCGAAGGTGAGCCAAGCGTCACCGGAAATTCTGGCGAGCATGAGACCCTCGGAGGGATCTAACAACACACGCCCCAGGACAACAGCGCAGGAGCTGTGCGCATCGAGAGGACCTGAGGTTCTGGATTTGTGTGCATCAAGGGGGCCCGAGGCTCCTCAGCAGACGCGACCGGCTGCTTCGAGTCAGAGGTTCACGATACCAGACCCTTCTGACACCTATCTAGCTCCTCAATTCCAGGAATCATTTAACCAAGTGGCCAGAGCCGCAATGGATGAAATCAACAGAGGCACTGAGCGGACACTGGCTAGGATCGTTCCTTCCCAGCGTCGTGATCATTCATCAAATAGCTCGGAGCGAGCAACCCGCACGATAGCGTGTTCTGCGCCTGGTGGAGTCTTTGAGAAGTCTCGCGTGGTAGATATAAGGAAGAATCTGATGACACGTCATCAGTTCACGCAAGTGCCAGCCGAGCATCCTCGAGCCTGCTTGAATGACATGAGTTGGAACCCCGCCACGAACGACCAAGTAATTCCCCCAGGGAGTCGCCATTTGATCATTGGAGACAGTCTGGTGAGAGATCTGAATGAGATCTTCGTCTATGGTCAGACTACCATTCTGTCCTTTGGAGGAGCCTCAGTGGCTCAAGTTATCAAAATGATGGAGTTCCAGAGCGAGGATCATCTGGATACATTAGTAATAATGCTGGGGACCAATGACGTCTCGAGAGCCCCCGTGACTCCAGAGAACAAGTGGGAACCTCTATCGGTGTGTCTATTGAACGAATTGAAAGAAAAGTACAGACCCAAGCTCGTGATCCTGTGTACGATACCACCAAATCCTTTGGTGGGCACTATAGCTGCAGATTTCATGAATGGCAACGTGACGCGGTGGAATGAAATGACCCGCAGTCTGGTGAGAAACAATCCTGGCGAGTTGCGACTCCTGGATCTCGAAAATATGCTACGCATGACTGATCACATCGCGCTCACCAGAGATGGAGTGCACTTCAATACCCAACGAGGGAGGCATTGGATTAACGATGTGTTTCAGACGCAATTGAGAGAAGTGGAGCAAGAGTCGAGGGCGACCGGTTCTTTGGCTCGGACCAATTTGACCGGAGGGAGTAGAATAAGGGCAACCGTGCCCGAATCCCTCGCCAACCGTCTAGGGCCCTTGGCAACGGAGACGGTTGGAGCCGTAACCGTCGCTCCGAGCTCAAACGTGAGAGACAGGCTGGGGACTGCTCCTCCTCCCAGGCCGCAGTCGATTGGAAGCCGACTCGGCAGATCGGTGGAACAGAGTAACAGAGATAACTCCCAGACCGCGTCTAGGAGGAACGATTCGCCTGCCACGACAAATCCTGCTTCGACGGCAGGACCGTCTACAAGTACCGTGCCAGCGGAGGGAATCGAATCAGGCAGCAGGCTGCTTTGGAATAGATCAGATCCTAGTCATTGGGGTCAGTATAAGACGGACATGTCGGCGAAGTTGAATATGAATACCTTGACGTGTCGGGAGGATGCGATGAGAATGACTGGCGGTGAAAGTCCCACAAGGTCGCGACTTTATCGGATACCGGGCGTGGATTGGCTGCTAGCAGAGCAGGAGAAATTCAGCTCCTCGACCTCACTCCGAAATGCAGACCTGGATGGATTGCCTCATGACAATACCTTTGGACCTTTAAACACCCAGTCGCTCACCGACGTTCGAGATAGGACCCGGGAAAGGACACCACCTGTCCGCAAGGGCAAGTTCCAGACGGAGAACAAGCCCAATAACAAACATCACAAGATGTACAGACAATTCGCTAAACCACCCGGTCAGACGCCGGGCGAGTATTCGAGGGATTACCCCCGAACTACAACAGTGGTTGGAGACGATAAGAGATATGGGAACCTGAAGGCCCCAATAGGCGATGGCCTTTTTGCAGCTTATGATCCCTTGGACATGAAGGCTGCCAAGTATCTGGTTGTGGCCGGCTCCGATTATCTCTACACGCCCCGTTCTCTATTCTGGCCCGATGTGATTTTCTTAACGGCGCCTAAACTGGACTGGGGACAGGCGATATGCATGATGATAAGTGTAAGGAGAGTGGTCAGCATGGAGCCGCAGGTAATAGTGGTTGCAGGCTCAAATGATCATCTACAAAGCAGAGGCTTATTGTCACGTCTGACGGATGGATCGATCCCGAGTAACGAAGTTATAGGGGAGGCGATAATGACACTGCTCTCGGCGATGGCCGAGGTAGAGGCAGCAGCAAGACAACGCTTCACCATGAATGTGGTGAAGGTGATCTTTGTATTGTCACCAGGCTACGCTGCGTTGCCTGAACCCCTTCAATTTGTGTACACAATGGTCACGACGATAGCAGAGGGGATATTCAACGTGATAATTCCTGCCCCAAACAGAGTAGTGGACCCGGACAATTACTATCCGTCCCGATCTGAGCTTCCCGCCGTTTGGGCTGACATTTCGAATGCCATACAGGGGCTCAGAGATTGTAGCACAACTCGGTTGGTGCTAGATGAAGTTCTGGGGTTGGAGCTGTCCAACTTCGCAAGATTACTGAAGCTAAGACCAGGGGTAGGTGACGATCATCTGTTAGTACAACAGGTGGCTGATTATCTCTGGTTCAGACAGATGGATCATGCAGAGAATGAACAGGGAAGGATGATCAGAAAGAACATGACGTCAGCAGAGGAGGACCTCATGGCAATGGCTTTGCGTACGAAGCCACACAACAACATATGGTTGTATCTGTCACCGAGGCTGTGCACCTTGGGTGAGGACGCGTTTGAGCATGCGCCGGCAATAATTAAAGAGATACACGCGTATCTGAAAAATCTACTTAATGCCCGGGAGTTGGCTGGAGGCAAGATGTTGAAACTGATGCAAGACGTAAACACGATGTCGCTGGACAAGTTTCAAGCTGACGTGCTGGCCACGAAGGCACAGTATGAACGATCAGATGCTATCTTGGGTGGAATGGGAGTGGGATGGACGCCATCTTTCCTATCGACGTGCTATCCGAGGGCATCTAGGAACCTGATCGCGAGTTTCGTAAAAGACATCAGGAAGTTGTCGATTGGCCTGGTGCTAGCCTTATACGTGACATTTGGTCATGAAAACTTTGTGAAAGGACCGGCAAACTTCTTTACCCAAGCGTTGGCAGATTTGAGATTGGATGGACTCCTGACTCTGATTGCCATGACCTATGGTCGACTGGGAGATTTGCTTGTGCTATTACGTTACCCTGAACAACTACAGGGACCCAGTCGTGAGTTCAATGCACAGTTGGAAACCGCCTCGCTCAAGAAGATGAAAGACTGGAGGACTCTCCTGCTTCAATACCTCTTGCAACAGAACAGAAGCGTCACAGGAGAGGACAAGGTGGCGACGAACGCAAGCGAATGTAAGCAGTATTGTGGCATGCCCTTACTAACAGACTTAGCTGTCATGATGCGGATTGATCCGTTGGCTCTGGTCCACGGACTGAGGGAATTCGTCACAGTGGTGTATGGACCGGTGATGTCTTTTGCGTTCCCGGATGTGCAAGTTAAAGCGTACAGGAATTCAGTGTTGTACGTCAACCTGGTCTCAGTAGTGGATTGTTCCGTGCTGAATTGGGTAGAACAGAGTGAGCTGAGGAAGCTGGCTAGCGACGATAGGCTGTTCGGAAGGATAGCAGAGCCAGGCGGGGTGTTGATGGACTTCAACAACCACTTCAAATGCAGAATGGGCCGTGAGGATCTGTCCCACATCCAGTTTAACCCAAAACTCTGGAATTTGAGACCAGTGGTGAAAGATACAGGAGAGGCTGTGGGAGTACCTCAATTGCCGGGAGCCTATGCCCATGCAAAAGAGAATCAACAAACATGGCTTCCTGGGTCCAGGCCGCTGCCGGACCAATGCCATCGATATCCACCGATAAGGAGGATGTTGTTGGGAGTCACATCTCCCATCATTGCCCCTCGTATCGGAGCAGCTCGTGACGCAGAGAAGAGAATGCTGAAGTGGAGTGGAGGGATGGAGCCGCGCTTCATCAGCTGGAACGTTGCTGCCGCGCATACGTTCGACTTCTCATTCCCCGATGCCTGGAGCAGGAAAAAGATCAAAGCACTACCCTCCAGGAGACCAGAGGTCTCGGCTGAAACGTGGAACGAGGTGTATTCTCCCGCGGATGACTTATCGAGACTGAAGTGGTCAGGAGAAGCGAAGGTAGTGATGCTGGAGGTGGCAAGGGAGAGCAGAGGAGGCTCATATATAACGATAGAAGACCTGGCCCCACATGGCGAGGAGTTGGTAGAGTTCCTGGTCGATGATGAATTGTTTTATCATGCAGGAGACATGGCCGTACCGGCTCGGCCGGATTCGGGCGCAGACGCACGACAAGGACCCTCGGGACCTAGGCCGAAACCTGATGCGGACGACGATGAATTGATGGATCAGGACGATAACGATGATGGGACCGGAAGTAAGACGGAGAAACCGGGAGAGACCGATCTAGGAGCGTTGGAAAGGGACTTGCTAGAGTACCGGTTCAGTGAAGATGACGATGGGGAAGTCGATGGGAGTTTATTGTTAATGGCACCATCGTCCTTCATGTCTCCTACAAAGGAGGCGTCGGCCGATCTATCTCCGATAGACCCAATAAGCCAGGCTAGAGAGTGCCGAAGCAGGGATCCGCAGAAACTGCTTTATCAATCACCAAGGAGGAGGAAAATCGAAGAGTCAATGAAGATATCGTTCCTCAGCACATTACCAGAAGAAGAATGGGAAAGATATCAAATGGAGTTGGAAGGCAAGACAGGAGCAATCTGGAGCCGAGTAAACTTCATGGAGAAATCTTGGGACGTGATAAGGCGATATGGGACGCAGTCCATAATGAAGGTGGGGTTGAACCAACCCATTATGCGTGAGGTCCTGGAGAAAATAGTGAGCTCCATGGAGTCGGATGTTCTGACCGAGTCAGTAACAGAAGACAGTGCCGATGATCAGCATGTTGCAAAGAAATTACCTGTCAGACGAGCCAGGAAAGGGCTGAAGCGACTAAAAGGGAAGACAGGAAGTCGAGCCATGAACCCGAGAGTGGTGAAGTCAAGAGCCAGCGCAGTGGTGACCTCTTTAACGAGCGCAGGTCGTTCAGGCGAGAGCGGGCAGGGAGATAGTACAACGCTGACAGGGGGAGAAAAAGAGAATCTGATACCCCCTATGCTCTTGGCAGGTCTGACCGTAACCGCCACAAGGTCGAAGAAGACGGCGCGAACCCTGGCATACACTAAGTTAGAAAAGGAAGTAATCAGTCAATGTGGATCTGGAGGACTTGAAGATTATAGGCCCTCGCGAATCAACATGGCCAAGTTGAAACTGGAAGGACAACTCGACTTGGTCGAGTACAGTCGAATAACTGTGCCGGAATCGGTCCACATGGGAGATCCGACAGGGGGTTATGTGGAGATGTTGAAAGCGAGGAACTCCGCGAGAGGGAACCTGATGGCTTGGAGCGAGAAGAGAGCCATGCAAGATTATTTGAAGGGGCTTACGGAGAACTCTAACTTCAATCGAAAAGAGTATGGCACAGTAATGTCATCAGAAGCGAACGAAATTGGATTGGAAAAACTGCTAGAGATTTCTTGGAGGGCGGCCCTCCAGAAATACTTCGATGAGACGATGAATGCACCTGCGACGTGGCAGCATACCTGGCTCATCCTTGCGTGAGAACTGATCTGCAAGTACGACTGGCTTGGTGCTTGATGGGCATCAAAAAGGCGGAGTATGAAGCCAGTAATGACTCGAAATCACGAGAACAGGAGCTAGAATTGACGGAAGCTCTGCGAGCATTGATCTCAAAAGACGATTCAGCGATAGCATGGGCTAAGCGAAAGGATGCCCTTTGCTTTGTCAGGTTCGTGGTGGATCGCATCCCCACTCCTGTGTTGGGAGAATGTATAAAGATCATTCGGCAAAAAGGAGTTGATTGCGAAAGGAACTTCCTTAGGGCACTCCTAGAGCTATATCAGGACATGCCATTGACCGTGCCAAGCAAGGAGTCGAATGATATGGAAAGCTATCGCAAGTTGGAAGAGGTGAGGAGATACTCCAACAAAGAATTGAAAGTGAGCCGAGACTTGATTGAAGCGGTCAGAGGACAAAAAGAGTTTGCAACACTAGGGAAACTGAAGTCGTTCCAATACGTGTCTGGCATACCGGGGATGGCGTATAATCCCTTCGTGAACGAAGAAGCCAGGGAAGCATACTTCGACTACGAACAAGTCACAGTGCTCAACTTCTGGGTTGAACGGATTAAGGAAATTGGAATGTTGATGGTGGAACAACCCAAGCTTGGAATTATTTTGGAAGAACGAGTAGTCGAGCCCTCGATTCCCGAGCTAAAAGGGCAAGTGAGTTTTGATTGTGGTTCTTGGGACGGTCCCTTGAAAACCAGTCTAGTAGTGATGTGGGAACTCATGAAGCCTTCCTGGTGTCCCCATCCGAACGCAGGCTTAATCTGGGATATGACCGCGGATGTCATGTTAGAACGGGAAGATGATGCGAGTTTACATGATCTGGCCATGATACATCACCTGCTGGCCATGAGATTGACGAAGAGGAAGAGCAACCCGTCCACGGAGCTGTCCGAGGAAGGTACATCGAGTAATTGGTTGAAGCAAGGCACATGCTTGGCTCAACACAGTGGGATGGAAGGACATGTTTGTAACATGGGACACTGCCTGATTACGCTGAGCGAGCAGCATCGACAACTGGCACGATTGTATGGAAGATTAAGCATGTCAGATAAGAGTGCCATGGAATTGGTCGCAGACTGCCATGGGGTGACGGACGTAAACCTGATCACAGCCTTGGGATTTTGTAGCATGACGAGTTCGATAGAATCGCTCGAGCGCTTGGAACGTGCCCATGAGCTAGTGACGTCCCTCAGCGTGGAAATATTCCCTGGAGCATTACAGACAGAGCAAAAGATTGGAGGCTGGCGAGAAGCCCTGGAGAATGAAATGAATCTGAAGGACAGTGAAGCCTATCACAGACCTACTGGTTCAAAATATATGGTGGGTTCGAGCTCCGCGCCATACTGTAATAGCAAATATCCTACGCACATGGTAGTGATGGATGCGAGGACGCAACACGTGTTGGTTGACCATATTTTCTCTGTGCCAAATTGCGTGAGGTTGGCCAGAATGTCAGAAAGGTCATATGACTTGTTGGCAAAGATCTTTCGGGCAGTCCCGAAGAGATCCGAAGGCGAGTTGCAAGACGTTGTGGGTGAAGAGTTCATGAGACTGAACGAAGGCAACGTGAGTGAGTTCCAGAATCAGAAAGCGAGTGGAGCGTTACCCACTGAATTCCCCACCATAGAAGAGAAAGACGACTTACATAGAATTCTGATGGAAGTGGAACCGTTGCTGGGAGCCTCAGGGTATCGGACCCGAAGGAACATAGTGAGGACCAATGGGGAGTATCCTTGCCACTGCTTGGCGCAGACGTTGTGGTACCCCAAACGCGGGAATCTGATCCTAGTATGGGACGTGGAGGAGTTATACTCCACGGGGTTGCCCGATCAGAATCAACAAGTGTCAATCGTGGTGGTTAGCGCCATGCTAGCAGTGAGATGGTTGGAGGCTAACGCGGACACAAGTGAGCAGGAGACGGTCGTGCCGACTCCTGAACAGCTGAGCAACGTAAAAATGAGTCGTGAGTTGGATCTTTTCAGAACCACCTGCAAGGTACTGAGAATACCTAAAGCCATTGAAAGAATATGGTCAAGGCAAAGATTGATGCCTTGGTTCCGTGCAGTGATGACATCTTGGATGTATGAACGTGCGAAGCGTCACATGTCAAGGAACACGGAAGCCTATCAATCTTTCCAGCTAGACATAGGACCAGGAGCCTATAAGAGAGCTTTCCTGACGCATAGAAACGCGGTCACCACGGCGGTGAAGCGAGTAGCTGGAGCGCCTTGTGTTACTGAAGATGAAAAGAAAGAGGTCTTAAGAGCTGACCTAGAACGAAACGTGAGCCTATGTCTTCACAACAGCTTTTGCAGGAACCGGGAGCAGAAGGTGAATGTGGACTTGCTACCTTGTTGCAAACCGAGGCTGTTGGAACAGGAGGGTTGGGGCACGGCCCGCAACTCTCTGGACATGTTAGAGAAAGTTCTGGAAGACAGTGACGCTGAACATCAGGATGGAGAAATGATGGAATGAAGATGACCGAAGAAGAGAAGAGAAGGAGAAAAAACTTGATTGTCTTTGTGTGTAAAAACTTGAACAAATCAACCAAGTTTTGATTATTGAACTTGTTAAACTTTTTGTTTTGATTTAGTTTGGTCAGACCAAACTTTGAAAATGTTGCAATTGTTAAAATTGTTGAAATTGTTGATTTTAGCTACTACTATCTATGTATGTATATAAGGAGCATAGGTGAGTATATTTACCTATTTATTCACGACTGAAGTTTTTAAAATGTGTAAGACACAAATTCACTGTGTGGCGACATGGTAAGTTTGAGTAAATTCGCTCGAGAAGGGTGGGTAACTCAATAACTTTCCTAGCCACAGAGTTTCTTAGTTTTAATATTGAAAGGACCGCATAAATGACTAATTATACTTGGTGAGTGAAGTTAAGTTAATTTTAACGGGTGCGTGGCCGTGCCACGTCCCACTTTTTAATCAGAAGCGAAAAGAAGTTTTATGGCGAGATGACATAAGTAGTCAGAAAAGAAATTTTATCTAGGACACTCCTCATGGTGCAAATTTTGTGGAAATGTTGAAAGGCAGTGATATGTAGTACGATGCCATTTGTGAACACGTAGTGAGTTGAGGTGGAGTAGATAAATTTCATTTTCTTATGCGATTTGTAAGATTGGTTACAGAAAACTGGATACCTACTTGACGATAACCCGGTGTTATGCGATCAATAGGGACCTTGATGGAGACTTGTCCGGGGAGTATGTGCCATTCTGCCAGATGACACAGCACAACCTTCCCGCGACAGAAAAAAGAGTGACTAAAGGCCTTGTGAACAAAAAAGTGTTGCGACGGAGGGTCGGAATGTTCTAGAAATTTTATTTTTAAAATTTCGATTGGAAGAAGAACATTTCTGAGAAATAGAAAAAAGACGGCCATTTTGAATAGAAAAGACGAAAATCAGAACCACGATAGAGATTGTAAAGAACAGTCGTGCGAGAAAATTACGGAGCCTCTTATCGTGGCAATAACACACGATAAGGACCTTAGCGACAGATATTTGTGGAGACGGAGGCTTCAGTGGGGGGAAGAGAAATACCACGGATCCCTCCCGGGACACGAAAAATAAGAGATAAGAGTGTTATCTCAAGAAAATCACGGGAGCGGAGGCTTGGTCCCCCAGAGACTGTTATATGTGAAGGGACTGGGTAAACTAACTTCAACAGTTGCTGTAATGTCCTAGATCTTAATTAACACCGATATTATTTCAATATTTCAGAGCATGAGTAGATAAAAAAGGAAAGGGTCAATCCATCTCCAATGGGTTTAATATAAAACTGTCACACAAAAACATATAAAAATAGGTTGTTCGAGCCGTGTTTTTAATGACAATCACGTGGTCTGAGGATCCGAGACTCAGCTATGTGGTTGTGTTCGCATGTAAACGAAAGCTGATCAAAAGTCGTTTGACTGATGGCCTAAAAATGGTAACTTTTTACTTTGCCCTAGACAGACCAGAAAATCAACTGGCAAGGTCGAGACGGTGAAAAACGAGTAGAATTAAGGTAACTGACGCCTGCCAGTCGTTAATAAGTACTTTTTCTACGCTCCGTCGCTGTGTGATATTTGGGCGAATGTTACAAATTTATAACAATAGCCATACACCAGAAGTACTGAGAAGTTCAGACAACTGTCCAAAATAGAGGTCGTGGGATGTTCAATCAAATGCTCATCACCAGAGGTCCTGGGAAGTTCAAACAACTACCCAACACTAGAAGTCCTGGGAAGTTCAAACAACTGCCGAAAACTAGGGGCTTGGAGTCTTGGGAAGTTCAATTAACTGCTAAAATCTGGGGTGTTTGAGTCTTGCGAAGTTCAAACAACTGCCCAACACTAGAAGTCCTAGGAAGTTCAGTCAACTGCCCAATACTAGAATCCAGGGAAGTTCAAACAACTGCCCAACACTAGAGGTCCTGCAAAGTTCAAACAACAGGAAGTTCTGAGTAGTTCAAACAACTGACCATCACTAGAGGTCATGGGAGGTTCGCACAACTGCCGAACACTAGGGGCTCGGAGTCTTGGGACGTTGAAAAAACTGCTCAACATTAGGGGGATTGAGTCATGGGAAGTTTAAGCAACTGCCCATTACTAGGATGCTTGGAGTCTTGGGAATTTCAATAAACTGCCCAACACTAGGGAGTTGAGTCTTGTGAAGTTCTAAAAACAGCCAAAAACTAGAAGTACTGAGAAGTTCAGACAACTGTCCAACACTAGATGTCCCGTGATGTTGAATCAACTGCCCATCACCAGAGGTCCTGGAAAGTTCAAACAACTACCCAACACTAGAAGTCCTGGGAAGTTCAAACAACTGCCGAAAACTAGAAGTCCTGTGAAGTTCTGTCAACTGCTCAATACTAGAATCCAGGGAAGTTCAAACAACTGCCCAACACAAGAGGTCCTGCAAAGTTCAAACAACAGGAAAAGCTGAGTAGTTCAAACAACTGACCATCACTAGAGATCATGGGAGGTTCGAACAACTGCCGAACACAAGGGGCTCGGTGTCTTGGGAAATTAAAAAAACAAAACTGCTCAACACTAGGGGGATTGAGTCTTGGAAAATTTAAGCAACTGCCCATTATTAGGGGCCTTGGAGTCTTGGGAATTTCAAATAACTGCCCGACACTAGGGGGGTTGAGTCTTGTGAAGTTCTAAAAACAGCCAAACACTAGAAGTTCTGAGTAGTTCAAACAACTGACACTCACTAGAGGTCCTAAGAGGTTCAAACAACTGCCGAACACTAGGGGTTTGGAGTTTTAGGAAGTTCAAAAAACTGCCCAATACTAGAGGGATTGAGTCTTGGGAAGTTCAAGCAACTGCCCATTACTAAGGGGTTTGGAGTCTTGGGAAGTTCAAATAACTGCCAAAAGCTAGGATGTTTGGGTCTTGCGAAGTTCTAACAACAACCATACACTAGAAGTACTGAGAAGTTCAGACAACTGTCCAAAAATAGAGGTCGTGGGATGTTCAATCAAATGCCCATCACCAGAGGTCCTGGGAAGTTCAAACAACTACCCAACACTAGAAGTCCTGGGAAGTTCAATCAACTGCCAAAAACTAGGGGCTTGGAGTCTTGGGAAGTTCAAAAAACTAACCAACACTAGGGGGATTGAGTCTCGGGAAGTTCGAGCGACTGCCCATTTCTAAGGGTTTTGAAGTCTTGGAAAGTTCAATTAACTGCCAAAAGCTGGGGTGTTTGAGTCATGTGAAGTTCAAACAACTGCCCAACACTAGAAGTCCTGTGAAATTCAGTCAACTGCCCAATACTAGAATCCAGGGAAGTTCAAACAACTGCCCAACACTAGAGTTCCTTCAAAGTTCAAACATAAGGAAGTTCAGAGTAGTTCAAACAACTGACCATCACTAGAGGTCTTGGGAGGTTCGAACAACTGCCGAACACTAGGGGCTCGGAGTCTTGGGGAGTTGAAAAAACTGCTCAACACTAGGGGGGTTGAGTCTTGGGAAGTTTAAGCAACTGTCCATTACTAGGGGGCTTGGAGTCTTGAGAATTTCAATAAACTGCCCAACACTAGGGGGGTTGAGTCTTGTGAAGTTCTAAAAACAGCCAAACACTAGAAGTACTGAGAAGTTCAGACAACTGTCCAACACTAGAGGTCCCGGGTAGTTCAATCAACTCCCCATCACCAGAGGTCCTGGGAAGTTCAAACAACTGCCGAAAACTAGGGACTAGGAGTCTGGGGAAGTTCAAAAAACTGCCCAACACTAGGAGGATTGAGTCTCGGGAAGTTCAAGCAACTGCTCATTACTAAGGGTTTTGGAGTCTTGGGAAGTTGAAATAACTGCCAAATGCTGGGGTGTTTGAATTTTGCGAAGATCAAACACCTGCCCAACACTAGAAGTCCTAGGAAGTTCGTTCAACTGCCCAATACCAGAATCCAGGGAAGTTCAACCAACTGCCCAACCCTAGAGGTCCTGCAAAGTTCAAACAGCAGGAAGTTCTGAGTAGTTTAAACAACTGACCATCGCTAGAGCTCATGGGAGGTTCGAACAACTGCCTAAAACTAGAGGTCCTGGAATGCTCAATCAACTGCCAAACACTAGAGGTCCTGGGAAGTTCAAACAACTGCTCAACAATAGAAGTCCTGCGAAGTTCACTCAACTGCCCAAAACTAGAGTCCAGGGAAGTTCAAACAACTACTCAACACTAGAAGTCCTGGGAAGTTCAAACAACTGCCAAAAACTAGGGACTTGGAGTCTTAGGAAGTTCAAAAAACTTCCCAACACTGGGGGGATTGAGTCTCGGGAAGTTCAAGCAACTGCTCATTACTAAGAATTTTGGAGTCTTGGGAAGTTGAAATAACTGCCAAATGCTGGGGTGTTTGAGTCTTGCGAAGATCAAACACCTGCCCAACACTAGAAGTCCTAGGAAGTTCGTTAAACTGCCCAATACTAGAATCCAGGGAAGTTCAAACAACTGCCCAACACTAGAGGTCCTGCAAAGTTCAAACAACGAGAAGTTCAGAGTAGTTCAAACAACTGACCATCACTAGAGGTCATGGGAGGTTCGAACAACTGCCTAAAACTAGAGGTCCTGGAATGCTCAATCAACTGCCAAACACTAGAGGTCCTGGGAAGTTCAAACAACTGCTCAACAATAGAAGTCCTGCGAAGTTCACTCAACTGCCCAAAACTAGAGTCCAGGGAAGTTCAAACAACTACTCAACACTAGAAGTCCTGGGAAGTTCAAACAACTGCCAAAAACTAGGGACTTGGAGTCTTAGGAAGTTCAAAAAACTTCCCAACACTGGGGGGATTGAGTCTCGGGAAGTTCAAGCAACTGCTCATTACTAAGAATTTTGGAGTCTTGGGAAGTTGAAATAACTGCCAAATGCTGGGGTGTTTGAGTCTTGCGAAGATCAAACACCTGCCCAACACTAGAAGTCCTAGGAAGTTCGTTCAACTGCCCAATACTAGAATCCAGGGAAGTTCAACCAACTGCCCAACACTAGAGGTCCTGCAAAGTTCAAATAACGAGAAGTTCAGAGTAGTTCAAACAACTGACCATCACTAGAGGTCATGGGAGGTTCGAACAACTGCCTAACACCAGAGGTTCTGGAATGCTCAATCAACTGTCAAACACTAGAGGTCCTGGGAAGTTCAAACAACTGCTCAACACTAGAAGTCTTGGGAAATTCAAACAACGGTCGAACACTAGGGGCTTGGAGTCTTGGGAAGTTCAAAAAACTGCCCAACACTAGGGGGAGTGAGTCTTGGGAAGTTTAAGAAACTGTCCATTACTAGGGGGCTTGGAGTCTTGGGAATTTCAAATAACTGCCCAACTTAGGGTGTTTAAGTCTTGCCAAGATCTAACAACTGCCAAACAATAGATGTCCTGAGAAGTTCAGACAACTGCTCAACACTAGAAGTCTTAGAAAATTCAAACAAATGCCCCATACTGAAAGTTCTGGATAGTTCAAACAACTGCCCAACAATAGGGGGATTGAGTGTTGGGAAGCTCAAGCAACTGCCCATTACTACAGGGTTTGGATTCTTGGGAAGTACAAATAACTGCCCAACACTAGATGGGTTGAGTCTTGAAAAATTGCCCAAAGGTAGGGTGTTTGAGTCTTGCGAAGTTCTAACAACTGCCAAACACTAGAAGTTCCGGATAGTTCAAACAGCTGCCCACCACCAGAGGTCCTGGGAAGTTCAAACAACTGTCCAACACTAGAAGTCCTGGGAAGTTGAAACAACTGCCAAACACTAGGGGCTTGGAGTCTTGGGAAGTTCAAAAAACTGCCCAACACTAGGGGAGTGAGTCTTGGGAGGTTTAAGCAACTGCCCATTAAGGTGGGTTTGGAGTCTTGGGAATTTCAAATAACTGCCTAACTTAGGGTGTTTAAGTCTTGCAAAGATCTAACAACTGCCAAACACTAGATGTCCTGAGAAGTTCAGACAACTGATCAACACTAGAGGTCCTGGGATGTTCAAACAACTGCCCAACACTAGAAGTCTTAGAAAATTCAAACAAATGCCCAATAGTGAAAGTTCTGGATAGCTCAAACAACTGCCCAACAATAGGGGGATTGAGTGTTGGGAAGCTCAAGCAACTGCCCATTACTACAGGGTTTGGATTCTTGGGAAGTACAGATAACTGCCCAACACTAGATGGGCTGAGTCTTGAACAATTGCCAAAAGGTAGGGTGTTTAAGTCTTTCGAAGTTCTAACAACTGCCAGACACTAGAAGTTCCGGATAGTTCAAACAGCTGCCCACCACCAGAGGTCCTGGGAAGTTCAAACAACTGTTCAACACTAGAAGTCCCGGGAAGTTGAAACAACTGCCAAACACTAGGGGCTTGGAGTCTTGGGAAGTTCAAAAAACTGCCCAACATTAGGGGGATTGAGTCTTGGGAAATTCAAGCAACTGCCCATTACTAAGGGGTTTGGATCTTGGGAAGTTCAAATAAATGCCCAACACTAGGGGAGTTGAGTCTTAAAAAATTGCCAAAAGGTAGGGTGTTTAAGTCTTGCGAAATTCTAGCAATTGCCAAACACTAGAAGTCCTGAGAAGTTCAGACAACTGACCAACACTAGAGGTACCGGGAAATTCAAACAACTGCCCATCGCCAGAGGTCCTGGGAAGTTCAATCAACTCCCCAACATTAGAAGTTTTGGGAAGTTCAAACAACTGCCGAACACTAGGGGCTTCGAGACTTGATAGTTCAAAAAAATGCCCAAAAATAGGGAGATTGAGTCTTGGGAAGTTCAAACAACTGCCCATTACAAGGGGGATGTATTGGAAAGCTCAAAAATCTGATAAAGATTAGGGTGTTTAAGTCTTGCGAAGTTCTAACAACTACCAAACACTAGAAGTATTGAGAAGTTCAGAGAACTGCCCAACACTAGAGCTCCTGGGATGTTCATTTAACTGCCCTACACTAGAGTTACTGGGAAGTTACACTACACTAGGGGGATTAAATCTTGGGAAGTTCAGGTAACTGCCCATTACTAAGGAGTTTGGAGTCTTGGGATGTTCAAATAGCTGCCAAACACTAGAAATCCACAGAAGTTCAGACAACTGCGCAACACTAGAGGTCCTGGAATGTTCAAATTACTGCCCACCACCAGAGGTCCTCGGAAGTTGAAACAAATCCCCATCACTAGAAGTCCCTGGAATATCAAAAAACAGCGAAACACTAGGAGCTTCGAGACTTGGGAAGTTCAAAGAAGGCCCAACACTAGGGAGATTGAGTCTTGGGAAGTTCTAACAACTGCTCAACACTAGAATTCTTGGGAAATTCAAACAAATGCCCGACACTAGAAGTTCCAGATAGTTCAAACAACTGCCCACCACCAGATGTCCTGGGAAATTCAAACAACTGCCCAAAACTAGAAGTCCCTGGAAGTTCGAAAAAAGGCCGAACACTAGGGGCTTGGAGTCTTGGGAAGTTCAAAATACTGCCCAACACTAGGGCGATTAAATCTTGGGAAATTCAATCAACTGCCCATTACTAAGGGGTTTGGAGTCTTGGGAAGTTCAAATTACTGCCAAACACTAGAGTTACTGAGAAGTTCAGACAATTGCGCAAAACTAGAGGTTCTGGGGTGTTCAAATAACTGCCCACCACCAGAGGTCCTGGGAAGTTGAAGCAAATCCCCAACACTAGAAGTTCCCGGAAGTTCAAAAAACAGCCAAACACTAGGGGCTTCGAGACTTGGGAAGTTCAAGGAAGGCCCAACACTAGGGATATTGAGTCTTGTGAACTTCTAACAACTGCTCAACACTGGAATTCTTGGGAAATTCAAACAAATGCCCGACACTAGAAGTTCCGGATAGTTCAAACAACTGCCCACCACCGGAGATCTGAGAAATTCAAACAACTGCCCAAAACTAGAAGTCCTGGGATGTTCAAAAAACTGCCGAACACTAGGGGCTTGGAGTCTTGGGAAGTTCAAAAAACTGCCCAACACTAGGGGGATTAAATATTGGGAAGTTCAAGCAACTGCCCATTACTAAGGGGTTTGGAGTCCTGGGATGTTCAAATAACTGCCAAACACTAGAATTCCTGAGAAGTTCAGACAATTGCGCAACACTAGAGGTCCTGGGGTGTTCAAATAACTGCCCACCACCAGAGGTCTTGGGAAGTTGAAACAAATCTTCAACACTAGAAGTCCCTGGAGTTTCAAACAACAGCCAAACACTAGGGGCTTCGAGACTTTGGAAGTTCAAAGAAGGCCCAACACTAGAGTTACTGAGAAGTTCAGACAATTGCGCAAAACTAGAGGTTCTGGGGTGTTCAAATAACTGCCCACCACCAGAGGTCCTGGGAAGTTGAAGCAAATCCCCAACACTAGAAGTTCCCGGAAGTTCAAAAAACAGCCAAACACTAGGGGCTTCGAGACTTGGGAAGTTCAAGGAAGGCCCAACACTAGGGATATTGAGTCTTGTGAACTTCTAACAACTACTCAACACTGGAATTCTTGGGAAATTCAAACAAATGCCCGACACTAGAAGTTCCGGATAGTTCAAACAACTGCCCACCACCGGAGATCTGGGAAATTCAAACAACTGCCCAAAACTAGAAGTCCTGGGATGTTCAAAAAACTGCCGAACACTAGGGGCTTGGAGTCTTGGGAAGTTCAAAAAACTGCCCAACACTAGGGGGATTAAATATTGGGAAGTTCAAGCAACTGCCCATTACTAAGGGGTTTGGAGTCCTGGGATGTTCAAATAACTGCCAAACACTAGAATTCCTGAGAAGTTCAGACAATTGCGCAACACTAGAGGTCCTGGGGTGTTCAAATAACTGCCCACCACCAGAGGTCTTGGGAAGTTGAAACAAATCTTCAACACTAGAAGTCCCTGGAGTTTCAAACAACAGCCAAACACTAGGGGCTTCGAGACTTTGGAAGTTCAAAGAAGGCCCAACACTAGGGGGATCGAGTCTTGGGAAGTTCTAGAAACTGCCCATTACTAGGGGGCTTGAAGTCCTTGGAATTTCAAATAACTGCCCAATTTGAGTGTTTAAGTCTTGCGAAGATCTAACAACTGCCAAACACTAGATGTCCTGAGAAGTTCAGACAACTGATCAACACTAGAGGTCCTGGGATGTTCAAACAACTGCCCAACACTGGATGTCC